>NC_022036.1:2601327-2624549 GCF_000317375.1 Microtus ochrogaster
TTTGGACTTTCCACAGGGCAGGGAACCCTGACTGCTCTTCAGACTCGAGAGGGAGGGGGAGAGGAGTGGGGGGAGGGTGGGAGGAGTGGGAGGCTGGGAGGAGGCGGAAATTTTTTTTCTTAATAAAGAAAATGAACTCAAGAAACTAGATACTAAACCTCTAATTAATTCAATTAAAAAATAGGGTACTGAACTGAACAGAGAATTCTTAACAGAAGAAGTTCAAATGGCCAAAAGACACTTAAGGTCATGCTTAACCTCCTTAGTGATCAGGGAAATGCAAATCAAAACAACTTTGAGATACCATCTTACACCGGTCAGAATGGCTAAAATCAAAAACACCAATGATAGCCTATGCTGGAGAGGTTGTGGACTAAGGGGAACACTCATCCTTTGTTGGTGGGAATGCAAACTTGTGAAACCACTTTGCAAATTAGTGTGGAGGTTTCTCAGGAAACTGGGAGTCAACCTACCTCAAGATCCAGCAATTCCACTCTTGGGAATATACCCAATCATACTACAAAAGCATTTGTTCAACTATGTTCATAGCAGTACTATTTGTAATAAGCAGAACCTGGAAACAACCTAGGTGCCCCTCAATAGATGAATGGATAAAGAAGGTGTGGCACATCTATACTTTAGAGTTCTACTCAGTGGTAAAAAACAATGATGTCTTGAACTTTGCACGCAAATGGATGGAAATAGAAAACACTATCCTGAGTGAGGTAACCCAGACACAAAAAGATGAATATGGTATGTACTCACTCATAAGCAGATTCTAGCCATAAACAAAGGACATAGAGCCTATAGTTTGTGATTCTAGAGAAGCTAAATAAGAAGGTGAACCCAAATAAAAGCATATATTTATCCTTCTGAATATTGGAAGTTGACAAGATTGTCGGGCAAAAGTTGGGAGCAGGGGGGTGTGGGTGGATTGGGGGAAAGGGGAGACGGGGAGAGAGAAGGGAGAAGGGGAGGACTGGGGAGACCTTGGGGGGATGGGATAATTGAGATAGAGGAAGGGTGGATGTGGGAGAGGGGAAGAAGTTATCCTAACCAAGGGAGCTATTTTATGTTTGGCTAGAGTCTTGGCTCTAGAGGGGTTACCAAGTGGCCAAGGGGATTTCCCCAGCTAGTTCTGTGGGCAGCAGAGGAGGGGGTGCCTGTACTGGCCTTATCCTATAGCCACACTGATGAATATTTTGCATATCACCATAGAACCTTTATCTGGCGATGGATGAAGATAGAGACAGAGACTCACATTGGAGCACTGGACTGAGTTCTCAAGGTCCAAATGAGGAGCAGAATGACAGAGAACATGAGCAAGAAAGTCAGGACCACGAGGGGTGTGTCTACCCACTGAGACAATGGGACTGACCTAAGGGGAGCTCACCAAGGCCAGCTGGACTGGGACTGATGGAGCATGTGTTCAAACTGGGCTCTCTGAATGTGGCTGACAATGAGGGCTAACTAAGAAGCCCAGGACAATGGCACTGGGTTTTGATCCTATTGCATGTACTGGCTTTATTAGAACCTAGTCTATTTGGATGCACACCTTTCTAGACCTTGATGGAGGGGGGAGGACCTTGGACTTCCTACAGGGCAGGAAACCCTGACTGCTCTTAGGACTGGAGAGGGAGGGGGAAAGGGAGTGGGGGGAATGGGAGGGAAATGGGAGGAGAGGAAGAGATGGAAATTTTTAATAAATAAATAAATAAATACATTTTAAAAAAATTGAAGGAAAGAATGTAGACTATTCCCACTTCTCATCTGGCACAGACTCTAATCCAGATTCTTTCCTGAGTGGAGTCAACTGGAAGCAAATGAGGGCTCCCTTTAAGTTAATGGCTATTTATTTTAGGTGGTTTCTTGTTTAAACATCTATAAATTATATAGTATGACTTATTTGCTTTACAGTCCACGGTAACTGAGAAGAACATACTTTATCTAATCTTTATATAAAATCTGTTTATATTCCTCTTGAACTTTTAGGGTTTAATTTTAAGCTTTCAAGACAACCAATCTGATAGGTAGCTCTATAATGTATGGTTGCCCATTTCAGGCCATTGTGCAAATGAAACCATACTGTGTGGCCTTATGAGTGTTCAGATTTTGTTCATGAATGCATTTAGACTACTCATCTCTTCTCTTTTGGGGGGACATCAGAACCTGACTAATGTTTATGGAACAACTAGTGCCATGTAGCATAGCTATACTATAACATACTCACCAGCTTACCCAGCGGGTAGACTATTCAGATGTACCTTGATTTGGTCAATGCAAATAAATATGCAGCATTTCCATACAAACCTAATTGTGAATAAGTGCTATCACAATGACAAAAATAAGTAAAATATAAAGGTTGCTTTTTAGTTGTAAAACTACAAATATAATCTGTTTTCTTGAAAACATTAGCCCATGCCATTTTATTTGGGACACTGGGAAGAATGACTGCAAAGTAAAATTGGGATAATATACTTTTTAATGAAACAGAAACATAGTTACTCTTGGTCTAGATATCAATGCAGGCTTATTTGTCAATTACGTTTTGCAAAGCACACAATTGTCTTTCTTCTTTCTCTCTCTTTTGCTACTCATTCCCTTCACTGTGATGGCCTTAAGTTTCAAACCATTCCCCATTAATCTATATGCTAGAGTTTGGTTATAGCTTTAAAGTTCACTTATTTTATATGTTCTTTCATTTTTGTAAATGAAAGCATTTTTAAAAATCCAGTTATAGGCAATGTTCAGAATTAAATTAACTCCCCAGGCTTGAGGTTTGCCTTCAGTCCCATTCTATAAATATGGTTATGTTCAATTAAACATAGTATTGAAGGTTTGTGTATATATATATAAATGGTAATTACAGATGTTTGATGTCTGATTAAGTTAAATAACCATTGTGTCAATTTATTAGTATTAAATTATCTCTTACTTTCTAAAAGGCTACAACTATTGTTAGACATTACAGTCAAAGTCAAAAATGCAATCTGAGGTTACCTAAGACTATTAACCTAGTGTATACTCAGACCATTTCTTTAACCTGCCTTTAGGAGAATAATGTAATACCCAACTTCACTTGCACTGGATTTCCCATGTAATCAACGTTTACAACCTAAGATAAAGTTTAGCTCTAATCTTATGTACTCTTCCATGCTTCCAAACCAAGGGTATACATGTGTGTTATAATTACTTTCTGAAAACAGCAACTAAGACAAAAATGACCTTACAAAATGAACATGCACCATAAAGTTGAACAGAACATGTGATTATTGCTTATTAAACAACAATGTTTGTATTACTGTTTATTTTCTGGGTCAAATGGGGTCTGTGTAGTCAGTGAAACAATCCTTTGGAAAACTTTGTTTGATTTCTGCAAAGTATCTCCTTTTCTTTTCCCATGTGATATTTTCTGTGTTGTTCAGCAAAAATAGCACAGGAATTATTTATGAGGAATGAAGAGAGAGTGAGGCCAAAGTAGAAAATTCAAATATGAGCTCTCTCTTCATTAAATGACACCAAGAGAAAGGGTGATTTCTTTTTTAATATGACACCAATGCATTATTGTTGACTCTGAGTTTATCATTATTGCATTCAAATTGGCCACAATTTGCACAATTCAAAGATAACATAAAAATAAAGAGCAAACATGTACCCTTTTTCACCTGTCACCTACACACTTGCCATATTAAGCAAAACCAAACAATTTCAGCTCTATATAGAGTTTCAGAATTTTTTAAGGTATTATGAAACTTCTTATGTGAATGACTTTAGGTTTATACTTTGTTATGCCACATCAATTACCAACATTGAGAAATCAGTCTCAAGGTCTCAAGAAACTTTTTATCTTGTGGAAATTACACAGTTGCTATTAAAAAAAACTCCTTATCCTCCAACCCAACTATTGTCATTATTATCTTTTTTTTTCCTCTATGAATTTGTCATTTCTAGCTACCTTTTCTGAAAACATCACTGAAGCAACTTGTGACTGGCTTTGCTTATTTAGAACACTAACTTCACAGGCTACTCTACTTTTCGTGTGAAATCTGATGTATTATTTTACTTATCCAGCCACATGTTTCTATACATATTTGGGCCGCTTGTTCTTCTTGGCTAGTGTATAGAATGGTTAAGTTAAGGTCATGTAGTAGAATTTCAATTGTGTTTGAAAAATAAAGACTTTCTGAGGATTTGAGACTAAGAGAGTCCCACTTACAAACTAGGTTATGGTAGCACACACCTTTAATCCCAGTAGCCACACTGGTTGCTATAGAAATTGGGAGGTGAATGCCTTTAATCCCCACAGTGCACACCATTAATCCCAGTGTAGAGAAGAATATAAGATGGGGGGGGCATCTCTCAGAAATAGTCTCATTCTGAGATTTCAAAAGGCAAGATCATCATTTTAAGACCAAGGTCAAGGTAAGAGTCAGTGGCTGGCTATTTTGATTTTTGGATCTTCAGGTTGAATACCAATTTCTGACCCATAGTTTTTATTAATAGTGCTTCGAGGTCATTTAGATGTAATAAAATTGTTATTTTTAACATTTTAACCAGCTGACACATTTTTAATGAGTATATATTTTTACTTTTACTATAAAGTCTGTGTGTTTGATGCTAGTTTGTTCATGGGATTCATGTGATTTTTCTGTTAGTTTTATAACAAATTAAAGCTTGATATAGTATTAGAACACACACAAACATACATACACATACACATGCACACACACACACACACAAACGATCATTATATTACTAGTACCAAGAAGTGATTTTTAGCCAGGTGGTGGTGGCACACGCCTTTAATCCCAGTACTCAGGAGACAGAGACAGGCGGATCTCTGTGATTTTGAGGCCAGCCTGGTCTACAAGAGCTAGTTCCAGGACAGGAACCAAAAAGCTACAGAGAAACCCTGTCTCGAAAATAAAAAAAAAAGTGATTTTTAAAATATATGAATTTTAATATATAAAGAAGTAGACTTCATTCTAAAAGTTTATTCTTGCTTATCATGTTATTGTCTCTGAAAATTCCATGAAAAATTTATAGTAATACCAACATAACACAAAACAAAATTTAATCTGAAATTGACTGCAGGGCATTTTTTTTTGTTATAAAATAAGAATTCGAAGGTGTCCTCCAGATGGGGAAGGGAAAGAAAACATATTTACTAGGAAATTATTATATTCAAACAGCTAGACTGACTTCCACAAAACTCCAAGAAAGGTTAGGAGACCAAAGATGCTTGCAGGGAATATTTAACAGCCTAATAGAATGCCATGTTATTTATATACTAAATGAAAGCAATTTGGAGTTGATTGAAGGCGTAAGTCACAAACTATCCCGCATCAGTTTGGAATTATGATTAATAGAATGGTTATTATTTTAAGGGGAAAACTTACAGATCACCGTCCCAGACAGGAAATGGAGCCAGAAGCAAGAGAGCTAGTGGAGGGCAGTGGCCACTTTTTTAAAGAGAGAGAGACCACACCCCAATGGGCTGGTATCTTAGCAGCTATTGGTTGAAGGAGCGGAATGAGCTCCTGCAACACCTTTCCCTTTTGTTTAAGTGAGAGAGTTCTAAACCTACTATGAAATTATATACATTAAGAACAAATATTCTATTCTAACTAGCTTAAGTCTTGTATAATAAATAACTTGGCCAATCATGAGAGGAAAGTAACTATATTTATATAGTCTTCAACCCCATCGAAGATCTGAGAAGGGAAATAATGTTACATGAGTAATTAGGAAGTGCAATTAAACAACTCCCAAAACATGCAACAAATCACAGAGACAACTAACTACCTGGGCAATCATCCAAAGTCACGTTTGCAGCGTTGAAGCAACCAACTTTGGCTAAGGCCTAACATAACTGACATACCATTTTCAATGGCAAGAAACTTTTCAAAACTATCTTACCCTGTCTTTGCAGGATATGACAGTCCTGTTTTATCCATTTACGGATACTCTGTATCTCTGTCAGTGGTTGAGGTATGGGCATTTCTTTGCCCAAAGGCCAGTTTTGCCAAGAAGAAAGGCTCCAGGTGGAGTGTCTTTGGTGCTCAACATTCTTTTGGGAATAGATCGGTGTTGCCAAGAGTGATTCAGCTATTAGCTGAAGGAGCAGAAGGAGCTCCCACATCAGTTGATCTTCAGAGACTCCTGCTTACCTACTTGCTGTATAGATTCTTTTGCTTTCTGTTTAAAAACTGTAGATAAGGGTTGTATTCTGGGAATATGGTTATATATCCAAACAAGCTATTGGATTCAGTTTCCAGGAATCACTAAGAAAAAGCAACAATGTGCTACCTGATTTCTCGTGCTTCCCCATTCTCTGATATCATAGAAAATTGACTTGGGGAATTAGGACCGATGTAGCATCTCATTGAAATGTGTCAGTTCTGGGTTTGGAAATACTCTCCAAAGACTGTTGAGCAGATAAAGCAGAAGCACAGACATCACAAGAGCTTAACCTTCTTAGAATTCACATAGCCACTCCCACAACCTCGGTGGAACTCTGACAGCTTGCTCCAATACTGAGGAGACTTAAGAGCTTACAAAAATACTGAGGGGACTATTAGCCTGCTAAAATACTGAGGGAACCAAGAACATACTACAACTCTGAAGGGATCAAGAGAGAGGACCAAAGGAGCAAACCAGGAGAGAAGACAAAGAGAGCAGGTTTAGGGAGACCTCAGAAGCTTCCTGAGAACAGACATATTGACAGTACAAAGCATATCATTAACAATTCCCAAACACTCAATCAGCCAGTGCAAGGATTGGAACAAGGTGAAAAGATCCTGCTGACCTCATTTGAAGGAAGAGATATGTAGGCACCAATGCAAGAATTCATCCAACAACCTAAAATGTAACATGGTAACACCAGAACCCAGTGCTCATACAACAAGAAGATTTGGTCATCCCAGAAGAAGCATAAAAAATGACTTTAAATATAACTTTATGAAAATGATGGAGACCTTTAAAGAGGAAATGAAAAATTCCTTAATGAAATGGAGGAAAAGACAAACAAAAAATGGAAGAAATTAATAAATCCCTCAAAGAATCCCCCCAAAACAAGAAAAAAAAAACAGTGAAACAAACAGTGAAGTAAACAGTTCAAGACTTGAAGACTGAAATAGAGGTAATAAACAAGACACAAACTGAGAGAGTACTGGATATGGAAAATCTAGGTAAATGAACAGGAACTCCAGAGACAAGTATAACCAACAGAATACAAGAGACAGAAGAAAGAATCTCAGGTGTTGAGGATACTATACAGGAAATAGACTCATTGGTCAAAGAATATTACATCCAACAAATTCTTAACACAAAACATCCAGGAAATCTGGGACACCATGGGAAGATCAAATTTAAGAATAATAGGTATAGAAGAAGGAGAACTCCAGGTTAAAGGCACAGAAAATGCATTAAACAAAATTATAGAAGAATACTTTCCTCAACTAAAGAAGGATATCAGTATGAAGATACAAGAAGCTTACAGAACACCAAAGAGACAAGATCAAAAGAAAAATTCCCTCCACATATAATACTCAAAATGTAAAATAATGATAAGAGCTGCAAAGGAAAAAGGTCCAAAAACATTTAAAGGTAGACCCACCAGAATTACACCCAACTTCTCAATGGAAATCAGGAAAGACAGAAGGTCCTGGGAAATGTGATGCAGACACTAAGAGACCATGGATGCAAGCCCAGACTACAATACCCAACAAAGTTTTCAGTCACCATTGATGGAGAAAACAAGATATTCCATGACAAAAACAGGCTTAAATAATACATTCCACAAACCCAGTTCTACAGAAAATACTCCAACTCCAGGAAGCTAACTGTACCCACAAAAACATAGGCAACAGTTAATACCCCACCAGCAAAACCCAAAGAAGGGAAACACATAAACACTACTAC
Source organism: Microtus ochrogaster (assembly GCF_000317375.1). NCBI lineage: Eukaryota > Metazoa > Chordata > Mammalia > Rodentia > Cricetidae > Microtus > Microtus ochrogaster. The sequence goes on from NC_022036.1 coordinate 2,609,251, forward strand.
TGAAAAATAATAGGAATTAAAAACCATTGGTCATTAATATCTCTTAATATTAGCCTCAATTCACCTATAAAAAGACACTAGATAAGAGAATGGATACCAAAACAGGATCCCGCATTCTGCTGTATACAAGAAACACACCTGTGGGCAGAAGTTTCTGTCCTGCCTGGTTCCATAGTCATTTTGTCCCAAAGAAATACACAGAGGTCTATATTAATCATAAACTGATTTGCCTAGTAGCTCAGGTTTCTTATTAACTCTTAAAACTTACATTAACTTATTGTTCTTATCTGTGTTAGCAAAATGGCTTGGTACCTTTCATCAGTGAGGCATTCTTATTTTGCTTCCTCTCTGTCTGGGTGACAACTGCAGACTGAATCTTTTCTCTTCCCAGACTTCTCCTGTTCTCATTGCCCCATCTATACATCCTGTCTGGTTGTCCTGCCTATACTTCCTACTTGGCTATTGGCCAATCAGGATTTTATTAAAATACAATTGACGGGGTACAATTGTTCCACAACACACACTTCAACCTCAAAGACAGACAATACCTCTGAGTAAAGAGTTGGGAAAAGGTTATCCAATCAAATGGATTCTAGGAAATAAGTGAATGTAGCTATTTTAATATCTAACAAAATAAATTTCAAACTAAAATCAATTAGAGAAGGACACTTTATACTCATAACAGGAACAATCCATCAAGATTTAGTCTCAATCCTGAACATCTATATCCCTAATACAAGAGCATCCAAATATGTAAAAGAAACACTGCTAAAACTTAAATAGCAAATAAAATACCACACACTAACAGTAGGAGACTTCAACACTCCTCTCTCACCAATGGACAGGTCAACCAGACAGAAACTTAACAGAGAAATAATTGAACTAACATATGTCATGACTCAAATGGACTTAACCAACTTCTATAGAATATACCACCCAAACACAAAAGAATATATTTTCTTCTCGACACCTCATGAAACCTTCTCTTAAATTGATCATATACTCAGTAACAAAGCAAACGTCCAGAGATACAAAAAAAATGGAGTAACCCTCTGTGTTTTATCAGATCACCATGGTTTTAAGTTATTTTCGGCAACAACACTAATTGCAGAAAGCCTACAAACTCACTGAAATGAAACAGAGCTTAATTGACCCTGGATCAAGGAAGAAATAAGGAAGAAAATTATAGAACTTCTACAGCTCATAAATGTCTTCAGTGATGTGGCAAGATAAAAGATCAACTCAAAAAAATTCAGTAGCTCTCCTATATACAAATGATAAAGAAGCTGAGAGGGAAATCAGAGAAACACCACCTTTCACAATAGCCACAAACAACATAAAATATATTGGGGTAAGACTAGCCAAAGAAGTAAACGACCTATTCGACAAAAAGTATAAGTCTTTGAAGAAAGAAACTGAAGAATATACCAAAAAATGGAAAGATCTCCCATGCTCTTGGATAGATAGGATCAAAACAATAAAATAGCAACCCTACCAAAAGCAATCTATAGATTCAATGCAGTCCCCATAAAAATCCTAACACAATTTTTCACAGACCTTGAAAAAACAATAATTAACTTTATATGGAAAACAAAAACCCCAGGGTAGTGAAAATAATCCTGTACAATAAAAGAACTTATGGAGTCATCACCATCCCTGACATCAAGCTCTATGTGAGAGCTACAGTAATGAAAACAGCTTGGTGCTGGCATAAAAATAGAGAGATTGACCAATAGAATCAAACTGAAGACCCAGATATTAATCCACACACTTATGAACACCTGATTTTTGATAAAGAAGCTAAAATTATACAATTGGAAAAAAAAGTATCTTCAACAAATGGTGCTAGCCTAACTGGGTGTCAACATGTAGAAGAATAAAAATAGATCCATATCTATCTCCATGCACAAAACTCAAGTCCAAATGGATTAAAGACTTCAATATAAATATGACCACCTTGAACCTGATAGAAGAGAAAGTGGGAAGCATTCTTCAATGCATGGGCTGAGGAGATCTTTTCCTAAATATAACCTCAGTATCACAGACACTGAGAGCAACAATTAATAAATGGGACCTCCTGAAATTGAGAAGCTTCTGTAAAGCAAAGGACACAGTCAATAAGACAAAAAGGCAGCCTATTGAATGGGGAAAAATTTTCACTAACCTCACATCAGACAAAAGACTAATCTCTAAAATATATAAAGAACTCAAAAAAATAGACATCAAAATTTTAAATAACCCAGTTAAAAATGGGTACAGAATAAACAGAGAATTCTCAACAGAAGAATCTCAAATGTCCAAAAGATACTTAGAGAAATATTTAGCCTATTTAGCCATCAGGAAAATGCAGATCAAATCAACTCTGAGATACTATCGTTTACCTGTCAGAATGGCTAAGATCAAAAACACCAATGATAGCTTATGCTGAAGAGGATGTGAAGGAAGGGTAAAACTTCTTCGTTGCTGGTAGGAATGCAAACTTGTACAACCACTTTGGAAATCAGTATGGTAGTTTCTCAGAAAATTGGTTATCACCCTACCGCATGAGCCAGCAATACTGCTTTTGGGCATATACCCAAAAGATGTTCAATCATACTATAAAGGCATTAGTTCAACTATGCTCACAGCAGCACTATTTGCAATATCCAGAATCTGGAAGGAACCTAGATGCCCCTCAACCTAATAATGGATGAAGAATATATGGCACATTTACACATTAGAATACTACTTAGCAGTAAAAACATCATCTTGAATTTTGCATGCAAATAAATGAAATTAGAAAACACTATCTTGAATGAGGTAATCCAGAGCCATAAAAAAGAATATGGTATGTATTTACTTATATTTGGATACTAGGTATAAACAAATAATATTGAGCCTATAGTTTATGGTTTCAGAGAAGCTAAATAATAAGGTGAACCCTTAGAAAAACATATATAGATCCACCTTGGAAAGTGGAAACAGACAAGATAGCATGACAAAACTGGGAGCATAGGAGTGGGGGAAGAAGGGAGGGTGTAATTGGAAGAGGAAGGACAAGGGGAGGGGTGAGGAGAGCTTGAGGGAATGGGATAGTCGAGGAGAAAAGACAGTTATGAGGGTGAAGAAAGAGATTCTTGATTGAGGGGGCCATTATAGGATTAGTAAGTACTGGCCCTATAGAAATTCCCAGGGATCCAAAAGGATGACCCTGCCTAAGAACCTAAGCAACAGAGGAGAGGGACAATCTTGACATCCTCTGTTACTACAGGGCAATATCACCATAGAACCTCTATCCAGCAACTGATGGAAACAGAGGCAGAGACCTACATAGGAGCACTGAACTGAGCTGCCATGATCCAGTTGAAGAGTGGAAGGAGTGAGAATATGAGCAAAGAGGCCAAGACCATAATGGGTACACCCACTGACAGACTACCTGAGCTAATGGGAGCTGGACTGGGAAGGAACAAGCATAGGACCAAACAAGGCCCTCCGAATGTGTTTGACAGTTGCATGGCTGGAGCAGACTGAGGGGCCACTGACAGTGGCACCGGGATTTATCCCTACAACATATACTGGCTTTGGCGTATTCTTTTCTCTTTGGATGATACCTTAGCCTATATATATAGTAGGGAGGGCCTTGGAACTTCACCAAAGCAGTGTGCCTTACCCTCACCTAGGACTGGATATGAGTGGGGTTGAAAGGTATGTGGAGGAGGGAATTGCAGGAAGGGAGGGAGTGGGAACTTGGATTTGTATGTATAATGAAAAAGAGAGTTTGATTTCTTTAAATAAAAAGTAAAAAGAATCCACATCAGTCTTTCTAAATACATATAAACTATATTTAGAGAATTTTCTTCTGAACATGGGAGAGAACTTAGTATTACGAGCTTCCTGCTATTTTATTTTGTTGTGACTTTCTATAATTTTCTGTAGATCTGTATCACTGGAACTGAAATAAAGTTTGGGGAATAGAAATATCTACTTTACAATCAGTGTTACTATGGAGTGTCTGACATTCTAGACATAAATTTTGATTCACTTCCATCTTGAGGCAAGATTCTTTGACTCCATATCTTTCTAGTTTCATTAAATATTTACCTCATTTGGAGGAGAATATTTGTTCACTTTTACATTATGTGAGAATTTTGTCCTTCACTCCTGTATTATTTTGTACACATTTACCATTTTCTCATAAATAATGACTCTTACTTGGTATAAGTCATTAAACAACTCTATGAAATCAAGTGAACATCCTCTGCTTTGCTGGGATTGTTACACATACATTCCATTTGTAAATCTTCCTGCTTAAATTCAGTGTTTGTTTACTTGAAGTGTTTTCCATCATCCATTTTCTGTCTCCATGGGCCTTCTGTCACTGAGGTGATGCTTGTGCAGACAGTGAAGTGTTAAAACTCATTTCAGGCAGGCACTGGGAAGAGACTTCATTGTCAACTGCCGAGGCTAAAAACATGTGACTGCTTTCTGGTCTTCAGAACTCAAGGGAAATACTAACACCATGGAGCACTCTGTAACTCAAGCACTAGGGTGGCCTGGAGATAGTGGGTTCTGGAGCTCCTTGGCCACTGAGCCTAACTCAGGTTCACTGAGACCTTGTGAAAGAAAATAAACATGGAGGGGTGGTGTGGGACAATTGTATTCTGTCAATTATATTTTAAATAAGTGCTGATTGGCCAGTAGCCAGGCAGGACGTATAGGTGGGACAACCAGACAGGAAGCAGAGGTGGGTCAATGAGAACAGGAGTACTCTGGGAAGAAGGAAGCTCTTTCAGCAGTTGTGAGCCCGCCACAGAAGAAGCAAGATGTCAATGCCTCACTGAAATAGGTACCGAGCCATGTGGCTAACACATACTAGAATAATCAGTTAATATAAGTTATAAGAATTAATAAGAAGCCTGAGCTAATGGGCCAATCAGTTTATAGTTAATGTAAACTCTGTTTGATTTCTTTGGGACTTAATGACTGTGGAAACCAGGCAGGACAGAAAACCTCAATCAACAGAGGGGAGTGAATGAGGAAAGATCTGACATAAAACTCTGATCTCCATGTGTAACAAAAGCATCACACATGGCATGTACACACACACACACACACACACACACACACACACACTTTAAAGTAATGATTCTGCCAATCTGCATTTTCTTTTTAATTTTCAACTTTTATTTTCTTAAATTTTCATATTGAGCTATTTACACCTTGAGCTATTTTCCCCCATACTTCCTAGTCTTGCACTTTTAGCCTCTCTCCTGTCAGTCACCTACATCCCCAGACTTTTCTCTCCCTCTTTCACATTATGTATGTATCCAATTTAAACATCTAAAAGGCACAGATGGAAGAAAACATGATATTTGCCTTTCTGAGACTAATTATCTTAATCTGATTTTCTCTCTTTTAGTTCGCTGTAGCAAGATATCTTTATTCTACTTTAAGATTTGAAAATTCCATAAATACACACACACAAGCATGCATTCACAGACATGTATGCACACACGTGAACACACACACATGCACAATCAACTAGTTTTGTTATAAAATACCTAGGTTTTACCCATAGTTTTGCTATTGTGAAAAATGTTTCTGTAAACGTTGATGGGTGATTATCTCAGTCACTTGTATATGTGGGAGCTATAGCTAGATCTTATGATAGACTTAGTTTTAGTTTTCCTAGGATCTTCAGTACTTGTTTTTGATATATAGATTTATAATACAAAAATCATTTTTCTTGTGGACACACTTCTTCAGTATACCTCACCTTTGAGACAAGTGCCATTTTAAGTCATCATCTTATTAACATGTGTGTGCACACACTTGTGTGTATATGCACTTATGTGCTATACTGCCAATGTAAGACTATAGGATAATAATTATGAGACAGTTCTCTCCTTTGACTATGGATTCTGTCGTGAACTAATTTCCTCAGGTTTGTGGAAGTACTTTTACCCCTGGGCCATCTTGCTGGTTCCAAGAGATACTAAATAAATCTTAACATATTAAGGAAATCATCTAATATCTTGTGTATGCTTACAATTAGTCAAAAATACTAAAGCTGATTTGTTGTAGCCTCAAGCTACATTCTTTGCATTGAGCTTGCTTTTATCATTAATATCACCTTAAATAAAATGCAAGATCTTTGATAAGAGGATACAAACAATCTAGAATTTATGAAAAAGAATGTGAAAATGCTGATTGCATGTCTGTAAAATTATAATTTGATGTTGAATAGTCTTCTTCTCTAAAAATTATGGCTCTAATAATACATGTGTGTGTTAACCAGTAATATAAAGGCATTTAATGCATGCCCTGGAAAAGGACTATTCTGCCATGGACTCCAGCCTAGAAAATACAGAGTAACAAAGGATGTTCCAATAATCAGTATACCTTAAAGGAAATATAAAAATGAAAAGTTTCTTTATTTTGTACAATATTTGAATAATAATGATAGCAACAATGTAGATTTATTAAAGTTAGCAATGCAGTAGGAGTACTTCATACTATATTCAAATATACTTTAAATATAAAGTATAATAATTTAAAAAAACTATCATCCCTTAACAGGAATACCAAGACATGACAGATGAGACCCTCTGGTGGAAAAATCTAACCATATTAAATTTAATAAAAGTCCCAAGCCAAAGGATTTATGTGTTTCATAATGTTGAAATAATTTGTATGTACACTCTCACAGTAGATATTATAAAAAGTGTTTTCATGCAATCATTAGGGAATGGCCTTTGAGAGGTAATTATGGACTTTAAATGGGACTTGCCTGGTTCTTTATGTACAAGGTATCCTAGACTTTATTTATATACAGAATTAAGTCAGCAAGAATTAATTCAACTACCTCACTTTGCTGAAGCTATACAGTTGAATTTCTTATACAGAAAGAAATCCATCTTGATTTCTTTTTAATTTTTGTAATAGAAACATGAATTGCTCTTTTTAAAGGAACAAACTCCTGCAATGATCTGAGGTGACAAACCACAGTAATGAAACATTAAAATTTAGAACAAAAACGAAGCCAGAAAATTGATTCATTAAAGTCCTTACAACTTCCATCAAATTATAAAATGAGGGGGCAAATTACTGTATATAGGTCAGCAATTTAAACACGATTTAACAAAAAAAGCAAATGAAATCCAGTAAAATCCTGTACATTATTTCTTAAAATAAAACCACATTCATCAAATACAACTTAATGGAAGGTTTGAGACAAAACATTTGTGTTAAGAGGTAATGACAAGTGATAAACTCATGTAGTTCCTAGAATAATTCTACTTCCAATTTCAGTATACATTTATGAATGTTAGGGCTGGAATTTCTAAAAGAAAATCTTTATGAAGCTTGAGCAAAGATCACTACTTTAGTCAGTGCAGGTATAAAATTAATCTATCAGTAATTTTTCTTTTAAGAAAGTTAAATATCTCCACTGATGAAGTTCCAAAGCTCACAGTGCTCTTTCATGTTCTCGACTTCTTCCTAGAACTTTCAGAGACAGCAGCAAATTTATCACTTGTTAGTTATCAAGTTCATGACTTCCTTGTTCTTATTTCCTAAGACAAACTTAAAACTGAAGAGCTAATTGATGCCTGCAACTTTTCCTCTTACAAAATTAAGAAAATAATACATGTTGTCTGGTGTAGGCTGAACTATAAACAATCAGATGAGACTGTATACAGGGGGATTATCTATATCATTGCTATTTTTACATAAAATATTTTAAAATACTTTTGAGTCACTCCATATGTATTATTATTTTTTCTGTTATTAGAATTAAGGGAGCAGTAATACATTTATTTATATGTCATTTTAAAATAACCATGTCCAGATATAAGATGATGAGATGTAGTTATTTTCATACTTTTTATAATATTTCATTTTATTTACGCGATAATTTGTGTGTCTATGTATGTATATGACACATACAGCGGTGCCCCAGGAGTCCAGAGGAAGGCATTAGATCCCCTGTTCCTGTTACAGTTGGTTTTAATTAACCAGGTGTGGGTGTTAGAAACTCAGGTTCTCTATAAGAGCAACTAGTACTCTTACCTGGAGGCCATCCTTCCAACCAGTAGGTTGTCTAATGATGGTGCCACTGACGTTGATTTTGACATTCATTCTTCTGTTAGCAACTGAAATAGATTATTTTATTATCCATCACCTTTCTTATGATATCATAATACTGTTCTTCATGATGATTAGAGAAGTCCTGGTTCATAGGATTTTTCCTTACCTGTCAGTACTTAAATGATATCACTACATTGTCTTTAAACACAGTTTATAAATAAAGATAACAGCAATCCTGAACAAGAACAGTGAATAAAGATTTAATATATAAAAAGGAACAAAGATTATGCCTGCAAACCATGACAATTGTAAGGCAAAAAAATAACATCTATAGAGGACAGCACAAAGATACACAAGACATACATAAAATAACAACCAAACTTGGATAATTTAACAAATTGCTGACAACAAGACCTCTTTCCTGAAAACAATGAAACACAGATAACAGAATGAAAAACAAATGTGTGAAATGCACCAGGATTTTGGAATTGAAACCTCAGCATTTGTAAGGCGTCTTTGTCCTCTAAAACAGTTAGGATAACACAAACCAGCTTTGTCAGGAAGGCATAAAGTAAGTTACTCCACATAATTTTTGATATCAAGATGTACTGGAAACGACAGTGGTTTCTATAACACAGAGCTTATGATAATAACAAAACATAAATTCATACATTGAATGTCATCCTGAAAAAGGCCCGTGCATATGTGATCAACTGATATTCTACAAGCTGCAAAGATAAGTTAATGATGAATGAATATTATCAATACATGTAATTAACCAACCGAATATCTGTAAATTATGTAATAACCTTAGACCTTCACATTTCAGTTTGTTCAGAAACTAACTCAAAATGAATTTTAAAATCCTTAGTATTCAACTAAAAATTATATATCTAGAATAACAATACAGAAAACTTTAAAAAATATATGTTCATTTCTTTATGTATTTTATTCTAAGAGTGCTCTATCTGCATATACAATTGTATGCCAGCAGAGCGCCTTAGATTCCATTATAGGAGGTTATAAGACAACATGTTTGTGCAGGGCATTGAACTCAGAACCTATAACCACTGAACCATCTCTCCAGCCTCCAGAAAAAAAAAATTCTTGTAAGCTAATATTTCATAGGTAAGATAAAAAAATCATGATTTATTATAATAAGTTGGATATCACACAAAGTAAATTTCTGTTTAAAAATATTTTTAAAATGAAAAACAATGACCTATGAACTGAAAGAAAATACATGCGGGATACTCAGCTGGTAAAGCACATACATTCAGACAGATGAAAAATCTGAGGATATTGTAGGAAACAAACTAAGAATATAATAGTAAATGGGTAATGGCTTCAAAGTGATTTTAATAAAACAATAAAAAGTAGCAAATATACTTGTGAAAAGTTAAGAGCATCATTAAACAAAATACCATCTAAAAGAGGATAGCTGTATGTAAAAGGCAAGCAAACCCCTGTTTGACTTCTCAACCGGAGTCACTCAGCAGTTTACATTTCCCTCTGGAATTTATGGGTAGACTAATCATCTACACCCTTGCCAAGACATAGGAACTAGACACTTGGGTTCACAAAATAAACTCCATGTAGAGGCCTAGAATAGCTTGGGGAAGACAAAGTAATAAAATAAACAAGGGTGCCTCAGCTAGTGGGATGCTGAGCCTCTGTAACAGTCATTCAAGGAGCCACGACACAATAGTCTTAGCAAGTCAAATTCAACACATAGATGTATGTCAAAGTCACCATGCTAAGTGGAAGCAGGTTGACAAAAGACTCGACATTTATGTAGCTTCCTGAAAAACAAAACTTCTGGAATGGTGTCAGACTGCCCATAAGGAACTAACCCAGTAGTCGACAAAATCATTTTATAAATACTCGTGGCATTTCTGCATCTCCTTTGAGTGGTGTCACACAACATTACTTCCTCATCAAAACTTATCAAATTGCACATTAAAAGAGTTACTGTGATTGCAGGTGTTTTTTTTCAACAAATCTTATTTAGTAATAAGAAGAAATAATAGCAATTACCATAGGTCATCAAATGAAATAGATATTCACACACACACACACACACACACGCATAGCTATTATGTTATTGGATGGGAATATATAGGATAAGTTTATAATCACACAAGTAAATAAGGATAAGAAAGCAGTCATTTATAAATTCACTTACGACAAAAGTATTTCACTTAAAATTCTTTCACCAGGTAAAATATACAACACACACACACACACACACACACACACACACACACACACCAAATACACACAACATTTTGTGTATTTTTGCTGAAAAGGCTATTCAAGCTTTTATTTTAGATATATTACAAACATGTAAATGCTTACACATCTTTGTTAGGATTTCTGTAAGTGCGAAGAAATATCATGACCACATCAACTCTTATAAATGAAAAACAATTGATTGGGGTGGACTAAATTTTCAGAGGTATAGTCCATTATGATCATTGTGCTACATAGTGGCATGCAGGTAAGACATGGTCTGGAGAAGGAACTGAGAATTAAACATATTGACCCAAAGGCAACTGGAAGTCTTCTGAGACGCTGGGCATAGCTTGAGACATTGAAGTTTGATTCCACAGTGACATACTTCCTCCAAAATTGGCATACATACTCCAAAAAAGTCATAGCTACACCAAAAACAAACAAAAAAGCCATTCCTCCTAGTAGCCATTCCTCTATGAGCTTATGGAATCAATTACATTCAAAGTAACACATAAACTTGTAACAGTGTCATAATGCAAAATGCAATTAGTCCAAATTCAAATGTCCCCATAGCCTATCACAGTCTCAACAATGTTTAAAATTTCAAAGTCTATTCTGAGATGCATACAGTCTCTTAACTGTAATCCCCAATAAAATCAAAATGAAAAAGCAGAACACATACTTCCAACATACCATAGCACAGTATATACAATACCATTCAAAACATAGGGAAGGGATCATAGTGAGGAAATACTGGACGAAAGTAAGTTCAAAAACCATCTGAGCAAATTTCAATCTCCGCATCTCTATGTCTGATGTCAAAACACTGCTCATCAGAACTCCAACTCTTTTCAGCTTTATAGACAGAAACATAGTTTTCCCTTTTGAGCTGTTTTTACTCCCGTTAGCAGTTTTCTTGTGGGGAAAAAGAGAAGTAGATCTATTCTACCTTAACTAACGGTCGGACAGTTTAAGCCTATTCTTTCTCCTTTAAGGTATTGACAGGAGATTTCACTTACGGTGTGGCTACTAAAAGGATATCTTGACCAAGGGTGTGATTACTTGGTAATTTGGATATTAAGATAGTAATGACTTGGTTTGTTCCTTGTATCATGATAAAAGAATAAGTCTTTTTCTTTGTTCCTGTTTTTTGTTTGGGTATTTAAAGATAATAAAAAGTAAACAGGGGTGCAATCAGTATTCACTGGATTGCCCCCCTATTACTATCATATGCCTCTGTATTTCTTTTGTATTTCTGATCCTCTTGCCTAATATTCCTAATCCTCACTCTTCTAACCTGGAGCATAGAAACTCATTGAGGCTGGACCCCAACAGATGTCGCCCCAATGTGGCCACAATGTCACCACAATAGATAGAGTCCAATATGGGTCTATACTTTCTATGGCAGATATCCAATGACTCTGGCTTCTCCAACATCTTGCACTTTTTGTGCCTGTGTTGCAAGACCCTCCCCCCCCCCGAAACAAGACTACCACAGAGCCGGTATGTGATACAACCACAACCAGTCTGGACTTGGGCAGCAACTCAGCACTTGAGAGACTGAGAGCAGCATTGAGCACTTACAGGAGAGTGTTTATAAAGGGAAAAACCACATGTGTGTCAAAGACTTATCAGAAGTTCTTAGGGTAGCACCATTTAATCTGATTGGTTATGGTGAGGGGAAATACAGAATTAAAGAGTAAAGTAGTTAACACATCAGGTGTGCTGAAGGCATGTGGTTAGTAGCTATCACTAACCATGTGGTTAGCGGCTGTCATTAATCATACCCTCTTTAGTCATCCCCATGGTGGAGCTCAACTCATTTTGGGAACTTGGGGAAACTTGAAATCACGGAGAGGGCATAAGAGGAGTAGTCTTAATTTAGTTTAAATTTGACCCTCATAGTACCTCTAAGGCAATCCAGGCTTCATCTTCAGTTTCACACAATGGTCTTGAGGATGCTCTTCAGGGATTCCCCTGATGCATGCCTGGCCACAGTAAGTTTTTTTTTTTCCAGTTTTTTTTTTTTTAATTATCCCGCTTTTACACAAAACAAAGTAGAAGAAATGATTAAAATTGCAAAAGTAGTTAATTGGTAGAACATGTATTATTCACACACAAAAAAAGGTTTACAGGGTTGTAGCTGAGACAGACTGCTGACGTAGCTGGGTAGCGTTTGTAACTCCTTAAGCTTTATAGGTAGACTTTTATTTTATTTTATTTTATTTAAAGATTTATTTATTTATTATGTATACAACATTCTGCCTCCGTGTATGCCCACACGCAGGAAGAGGGCGCCAGATCTCATTACAGATGGTTGTGAGCCACCATATGGTTGCTGGGAATTAAACTCAGGACCTCTGGAAGAGCAGCCGGTGCTCTTAACCACTGAGCCATCTCTCCAGTCCTATAGGTATACTTTTAGATAGACTTTTCGAGCAGTTGAAATCTTCAGGACTGAACCTCTGAGGGCCAAAATAGGACACATTTGGGAACAACTCTTTAACCCATGAACTAGCTGTATCATAGTTTGTGGATCCATTGCACTGATCTGTGAAGCCTAAACCTTGTGCATCCGCCTCTGTTTTCTCACCTCCCCAGCACTGTAAACAGTGACACCTGTTGTAGCATGTGTTTGTTCGTTTATTTTTAATGTTTCATGACACCCACAGTAAGTTTTCTTTGACTTGGAGGACAATTCCATAACCACTTCCTTCTATCCTTAAAGCCAAAACCACATGGCTGAAGCTGCATGTTCTTGCTAGGGCTTGAACATGGCACCTTCTTTAAATTACATCTTCAAAAGTTTTCTGTTTTTAGTGGTTCCCTTTAAAGCCTAAGCTTGACTGTACTAGAACCTTATCTACAGATCAGGCTGGTCTCAAACTCAAAAGATGCACCAATCTCTGGTATTATAGGCATGTACGAACACATCCAGCTCTAAACTTTTCTTAAATTCTTTCCACAAGTTGGAAACTAAGCTGGGTGAGAACTTAGCCAGAGGTCACCACTCTCTTTATTCCATTTCACTTTCATTTTCTCCTCAAATTATACATTTTTTTTAATTTTTTCTCTTCAACTTGCTCCTTTTCATTATAAATCTTCATCATAGTTACTGCTAACAACCACATGACTGAGTCTATAGTGGCTTTCTTGAGATTTCCTCTGCTAACAGATTAATACAAATCTCTCCATGTTGGCATGAGGCAGACTTTTTGGGGATGGCAAAAAGCAGCCATGCTGCCGGGCAGTGGTGGCGCACGCCTTTAATCCCAGCACTTGGGAGACAGAGGCAGGCGGATCTCTGTGAGTTCGAGACCAGCCTGGTCTACAAGAGCTAGTTCCAGGACAGGCTCCAAAACCACAGAGAAACCCTGTCTCAAAAAACAAAACCAAAAACAAACAAAAAAAAAAGCAGCCATGCTCTCCACCAAAATATTCAAGACCAGTATGTAGGCCACATGATAACATGCTTCTCTGAAACATCTCGATTCAAGTCCCCATAGATCAAACAATACTCAACACCACTGCCTCACATATTCCTACTAGAATGGCCCATTATGCAGCACTTAAAAACACCAAAAGTGCTTTTCTGATCCACAGTTCCGAGATCCATTTTTCTTCAAACAAAAGCACAGTCTGCCCTACCACAGTAAAACCCAAGTCCTTGGTACCAACTTCTGTCTTAATTAGAGTTTCTTGTGCTGTGAAGAGACACTGTGACTTCAGTAACTCTTAAAGGAAAAAAAAAATTGAGAGGAACTCTGAAGCACAGCCTGTATGTAACTGCACAGGGCAGACTAAGAGGTGAGTGATCAGCCAGCCAGTTTGGCACTCTACTCTCAAGGCCCTTGGTATCAGGCCAAAACCCTAGACCTTTGCCCTACTTGCATCAGGTTCACTGGCCAGTCAGCAGGCAAGTTTCCTGCAGGTAAGCTGCTCCAGCACCCATCTCCAATTGATTTGACCCTGTAGGCTGTAAGTCCTACTCCACCCCCAAACCTACCCATTCCCCCTGCAACCTCAGAGGAATGCAACTACACAGAGCAGATGAAGAGGTGAGTGAACAGCCACCCAGCTGGGCACCCTACTATCTAAGCCCTTGGTGCAGGGCCTAGCCACCTGCCTCAGGTTCATTAACAGCCAGCAGGCAAGCTTCCTGCATGTAGGCACCTCTAACACCCCCTCCATCAATCAGACCCTTGTAAGCTATAAGTCCCACTCTTCCCACAAACCTACACATCCCGTGAGACCTCAGAGGAACTCTGAAGCACAGGCTGAGACGGCAGAGAACAGAACAAGATGTACGTGATAAGCCAGCCAGCTGAACACCCGACTATCTAGGCCTTGGGTAGTGGGGTAAATCATCGGGCGCTCCCACACCTGCCTCAGCTTTACTAGCCAGCCAGGAAGCAAGCTTCCTGCAGATAGGTTGTTCCAACATCCCTGTCTGCCATTGAAATGATCATGTAAGCTATAAGTCCCACACTGCCTCCAAACATACCCATCCCCACAACTTCAGAGGAACTCAGAAAAACAGGCTGTGACTGTACAGAGATGACCAAGAGAACAGGTCAAGAGAGATCTCAGCAGCTCCCTGAGACACAGACAGGGACAGCACAGAGTAAACCAAGAGCAGTTCTCTAACACATAGAGAGCAGCTGCAAGGATTGGATCAAGAGGCAAAGACACTGCTGGCACCAATTGGAGGAAGAGATGGGCAGGCACCAATGTAAGTATTCATTCAACAACGTAAAGGGCAACATGGTAACCCCAGATCTTAGTGATCATACAATAGAAAGACCCGATCATCCTAACCCAGAAGAAGCAGGAGAAAATGATCTTCAGTATAACTTTTTGAGGATGATAAAGCCCCTTAAAAAGGACATAAAAACTATGCTTAAAGAAATGGAGGAAATTGTTTGCCATGTTCAGAGAGACCAGATATATCCCATGCTTTTTCCGTCACAGTCCAGCTGGCCTTGGTGAGCTCCCAA
>NC_022036.1:2625072-2635676 GCF_000317375.1 Microtus ochrogaster
TTAACAAAATCAATAAATCCTTAAAGAAAACCAAAAAAAAAAAAAAAAGCAAACAGAAAAGGCAAACAGTTCAAAGAGTTCAAGAATTAAAAACTGAAATAGAGGCAATAAAGAAAATACAAACTGAGGAAATTCTGGAAATAGAAAACCCGGGTAAACTAGAGAACTACAGATGCAAGCATAACCAACAGAATATAGGAGACGGAAGGGAGAATCTCAGGTGTTGAAGATTCTATAAAGGAAAAGATTCATTGGTCAAAGAAAATGTTAAATTCAACAAATTCTGAACATAAAACATCCAGGAAATCTGGGAAACCATAAAATGACTAAAAATAAGCATCATAGGAATAGAAGAAGGAAAACTCCAGCTCAAAGGCACAGAAAATATATTCAGCAAAATCATAGCAAAAAACTTTCCCAACCTAAAGAAGGATATTCCTATGAAGTACATGAAGCTTACAGAACACCAAATAGACTGAACCAAAATGAAAAAAAAAAGAAGCAAATAGTCCCCTTTCCACATAATAATCAAATGCAAACTATGCAGAATATTCCCTTGTATATTATTGGATCACCATATTTTAAAGTTAATTTTGTCAACAAAACTAATTGCATAAAGCTTACAAACTCATTGAAATGGAACAGAGCTCAATTGAATCACCCCTGGGTCAAGGGAGAAATGGGGAAAGAAATTAAAGACTTCCTAGAGTTCACTGAAAATGAAGAAACAGCATTCCGAAATCTATGAGACACTATGAAAACAGTGCTAAGAGGAAAGTTCATAGCACCAAGTGCCTACATAAAGAAAGTGGAGAAATCTCAAAGTTAACAGCACACCTGAAAGCTCTAGAAGAAAGAGGCAGACTCACCAATAAGGAGTAGAAGACAGAAAGTAACCAAATTGAAGGCTAAAATCAATAAAATAGAAACAAAGAAAACAATATAAAGAATCAATGAAACAAATAGTTGGTTCTTTGAGAAAATCAACAAAACTAATCAAAAGGCAGAGAAAAGTATCCAAAATGAAAAGGGGGTCATAACAACAGACACTGAGAAAATCCAGAGAAGCTTTAGTCATTCTGTGAAAACCTGTTCTCCACAAAATTCGAAAATGTCAAAGAAATGGGCAATTTTCTGATTAGTACCATATACCAAAATTAAATCAAAACCAGTTGAACAATTTAAATAGGCCTATAACCTGCAATAAATAAAAGAAGTCATCAAAAGCCTCCCAGCTAAAAGCAGCCCAAGACCCAATGGTTTCAGCACAGAAGTCAACAATATCATCAAAGAATAGCTAATACCTATGCTCCTCAAATCGTTCCACATAATATAAACAGAAGTAACATTGCGAAACTCTGTGAGGATAGAGTTGCCCTGATAATTTAACCACACAAAGACTCAACGAGGAAAGAGAATTACAGACCAATCTCACTCATGGACATTGATGCAAAAATTCTCAAGAAAATACTGGCAAACTGAATCTAAGAACACATTAAAAACAAACAAACAAAAAAACAAAAAAACAAACGCCCTGATCAAGTCACTTTCATCCCAGAGACAGGGATGGTTAAAAATACAGAAATCTATCAATGTAATCTAAAATATAAATAAACTGAAAGAAAAAAGCCATGTGATCCTTTCATTAGTTGCTGAAACAGAATTCAATGAACTCCAGCACCCCCTTATGATAAAGGACCTGAAAAGATCATGGATATAAGAAAGAAGCATCTCTAAACATAATAAAATCAATATACACCAACCCAAAATTCAACATCATATTAAATGTAGAGAAACTCAAAGATGTCCCACTAAAATCAGGAACAAGACAAGGCTGTCCACTCTCCCCATCTATTCAACATAGTCCTTGAAGTTCTAGCTAGAGCAATTAGACAACACAAAGAGATCAAGGTGATACAAATTGAGAAAGAATAAGTCAAAATTTTGCTATTTTCAAATGATATGTTAATATACATAAGTGACCCCAAAAACTCTACCAGGGCACTCCAACAGCTGATAAATAGCTTCAGTATTATGACAAGATAAAAGATCAAGTAAAATAAAATCAGTAGTCTACTATATACTAATGAGAAAAAAGCTGAGAAAAATCAGAGAAACATTAATATTCACAATAGCACAAATAACATAAAATAAATTGGGGTAACACTAACCAAAGAAGTGAAAGATCTGTTTGACAATAACTGTAAGTTTTTGAAGACAGAAATTGAAGAACATACTAGTACATGGAAAGATCTCCCATGCTTTTGGATAGGTAGGAACAACAAAATAAAAATGGCAATCCTACAAAAAGAAATCTACAGATTCAATGCAATCTTCATCAAAATCCCAAAATAATTCTTCACAGACCTCAAATGAACAATACTCAACTTCATAACAAAAAAACAAACAAACAAACAAAAAAACAATGATGGCCAAAACAGTCCTGTACAAAAAGGAAGTTCCAGAGGCATCACCATCCCTGACATCAAGCTCTGTTATAGAGCTACAGTAATGAAAATATCTTGGTATTGGCATAAAAACAGGCTGACCAATGAAATTGAAATGAAGATCCAAATTTTGTTCCACCTATGAACACCTGATTTTTGACAAAAAAAATAAAGCTAAAATTATACAGTGGAAGAAGAAAGCATCTGCAACAAACAGTGCTGCCATAACTAGATGCCAACATGTAGAAGAATGCAAATTCATCCATACCCATCCCCATAAACAAAACTCAAGTTAAATTGGTTAAAGACCTCAATATAAATACAACCAAGTGAACTTGATAGCAGAGAAAGTGAGAAGTAGCTTTCAATCCATGGGCACAAGAGATCACTCCCTAAATATTACACCAGTAGCATAGACACTGGGAGCAACAAAAAATAAATGAGAATTCCTGAAACTGAGAAGTTTCTATAAGGCAAAGGACACAGTCCATATGACAAAAAGGCTGCCTACTGAATGGAAAAAGATTTTTACCAACCACACATCAGACAGAGTATATCCAAAATATATAAAAAAACTCACAAAATTAGACATCAAAATACCAAATATCCAATTAAAAATGGGTACAGATCTAAACAGAATTCACAACAGAAGAATCTCAAATGGCCAAAAGACACTTACGGAAATGATCAACATTCTTAGCCATCAGAGAAATGCAAATCAAAATGAGATGCCATTTTACATCTGTCCAAATGTTAAGTTCAAAATGATAGCTTATACTGGAGATGATGCAGAGTAAGGGGAACACTCCTCCAATGCTGGTGAGAATGTAAACTTGTACAACCACTGTGGGAATCAGTATGGTGGTTTCTCAGAAAATTGGAAATCAACCTATCTTAAGACCCAGCAATATCACACTTAGATATACCCAAAGGATGCACAATCACACCACAAAGACATTTGCTCATAGCAGAATTATTTGTCATAGCCGGGCAGTGGTGGAGCATGCCTTTAATCCCAACACTCGGGAGGCAGAAGGAGGCAGATCTCTGTGAGTTCGAGGCCAGCCTGGTCTACAAGAGCTAGTTCCAGGACAGGAACCAAAAAGCTACGGAGAAACCCTGTCTCAAAAATCAAAAAAAAAAAAAAAAAAGAATTATTTGTCATAGCCAGAACCTGAAAACAACCTAAATGCTTCTCAATGAAGAATGGATAAAGAAAATATGGTACATTTTCACAATGGAGTACTACTCAGTGGTTAAAAAAAATCACATCTTGAAATCTGCATGCAAATGAATGAAACTAGAAAAAAAACAACATCCTGAGTGAGATAACACGGACCCAGAAAGATGAACATGGTATGTACTCACTCATAACTGGACACTAGCTGTAATGCAAATGATATTGAGCCTATAGTTTGTGATCCTAGAGAAGCTAAGTAACAAGGTGAACCCTAAGAAGAACATACATAGACACACCTGGAAGTGGGAAATAGACAAAATCTCCTGACAAAATTGGGAGCATAGGGGTGGATGGATTAGAGAGGGCAGAAGGGTAAGACATGGGGAGAAGGGGAGCAGGGAGGGGAAATTGCAGAAACAGAATAGATGAGATGGAGAAAGAACGGAGATGAGAGCAAAGAAAGTGATATTTTGATTGAGGGAGCCATTTAGGGGCTAACAAGAAACCTGCAGCTAGAGAAATTCCCAGAAATCCACAAGGATGACTCCAGCTAAGACCCTAAAAAATAATAGACAGGGTTCCTGACCTGGCCTTGCCCTGTAGTCAGATTGATGACTATCTTAATGTCATCATAGAGTTATCATTCAGCAACTGACGGAAGCAGAGACAGAAATCCACAACAGGGCACTGGACTGAGGTCCCAAAGTCCAGCTGAAGAATGGGAGGAGTGAGAATACTAGCAAAAATATCAGGCCTATGATGGGTATACATGGCATGTGTGTATGTGTATACATATGTATATATAACTTCTATTTATTCATATATATGAAAACATACAGAGTTACATATAATTCTTCTTTTGCTAGAATTCCATATATCAATGTGTTTTAGTGAGTCATGTTAACAAATCAAGTTTACCTTGAACTTCTCCCATGAGGAAAAATCATAATTGAAGATTTAATTTAATTACATAATTTTAAAATTGTACCAATATTTCTATGAAGGGTAGCATTCAGTATAATTATGATCACACTTTTCTGTAGGTGAACTTACTTTTTATATTTTGATATATACTTGATAGAAATACTCAAAAAATTTTGTTTCTTTTAGCTCCTATTTACAGATATTCATTTTAGAACCCTCCTTTGCTCATGATTTCTGACTAAATGGAGCAGTTTCACTTTTGAATAAGCTATTATTTGCTCTTGCTGTGGACATAAGCAGTATATATCTCCAGGAAACACTTCCATTGAAAAAAAATCAATGTGGTGATAACTAAAATAATTACTTCAAATAATTCAAAATAATTGTTGA
Source organism: Microtus ochrogaster (assembly GCF_000317375.1). Taxonomy (NCBI): domain Eukaryota; kingdom Metazoa; phylum Chordata; class Mammalia; order Rodentia; family Cricetidae; genus Microtus; species Microtus ochrogaster. The sequence goes on from NC_022036.1 coordinate 2,630,014, forward strand.
TACAGCTTTTTTTGTCAGTTTCTTCTAAATGTGATCCCATGTTCTACTCTTTTAACAATGTAGTAATTTATAATTCATCTACACTAGTTTCCACAAATCATCTATGATGGAGGAAGGTCATTGGTTAATTAAATAAAGAAGCTGCTTGCCCTGATAGGTTAAAACAGGAGGGAGGAGTAAACAGAGCAGAATGCTGGGAGGAAGAGGAAGTGAGGTCAGACTCCACAGCTCTGCTCTCGGGAGCAGATGCCTCAGAGAGACGCCATGCTCCCCGCTCCTGGGAAGATACACTCCCGGTAAGACCGGTGCTCACTAAGACCGGTGCTCACAGATTATTAGAGATGGGTTGATCGGGATATCAGAATTAGCCAGTAAGGGCTAGAGCTAAAGGGCCAAGCGGTGATTAAATGAATACAGTGTCCGTGTAATTATTTCGGGCAAAGCTAGCCGTGATGGCTGCCGGGTGGCGGGAAGCAGCCCCCGCCGCTCCTATTACTACACATCTAGCTAGTTATTATGAAAAGGGATTTAATTAATTTCTGGGGTAGATTCCAGATCATTATAAAAACCTGGAAGGGGATCATTTGTATGTTTAATTAATAAATGGTAAAGTGTGCTCAGTTGTTTCTTTCCAACATAAGCACTGAAATGCTGATTATTGCTCAATGTGAAATTCTTGCCAAGTGCAATCATAGGGAAAAGCTCAGGAAGATAAACGAGCATAAAGAAATATCTGTCGCAGATGGCTCAGTGGTTAAGATCATTGCCTGCTCTTCCAAAGGTCCTGAGTTCAATTCCCAGCAACCACATGGTGACTCACAACCATCTGTAATGAGGTCTTGCTCCCTCTTCTGGCCTGCAGTCATACATGTAGAAACTGTATACATAATAAATAAATATTTGCCGGGCTATGGTGGCGCATGCCTTTAATCCCAGCACTCAGGAAGCAGAGGCAGGCAGATCTCTGTGAGTTTGACCAGCCTGGTCTACAGAGCTAGTTCCAGGACAGGCTCCAAAGCCACAGAGAAGCCCTGTCTCGAAAAAAAAAAAAAAAAAAAAAAAACAACAAAAAAAAAAAAACCAGAAATATCTGTCGCAGAAAGAATTCAGTGGAAAGAACAGTAAATTAGCAGTAGATATAATTCCATATGCTCTTCAGAGTTCCCTAGTTGAAAATAAGCAGAATCCTGCATCTATTTGAATGTCATGATAGGAGTTATATAATTTCATTTTGCTAAAGCCAAATAAATGTTATGTGATCTATCAATACATTCATTTTTTTTCATGTCTCACTCTGTGTAGCCCATATTGTCCAAGAACTTAAAATATGTTGGAATTATTGGTATGTGTTACACCATCTAGTTATATGGAAACTGGGATATTTTTGTGTGCTCAAGTATGCATGGGCACAGTATATGTACCCATGCATACAGTATATGCATGTGTGAGTATATGTACTTGTGGGGGCCAGGAATTTCAAGCCCTCTTTTGAGGCAGGGTCTCTTATTTTCTGAAGCTCACCTATTATGAGAGACTGGATGTTCAATGAACTATACGAATCCTTCTGTCTCTGCCTACCCAGTGCCGGAAGTACAAGACCATGTCATCAACAGTGCTCTTTCACTGACCCTTTACCCCCTAAAACCAACTTTTGATAGGAATAAGTTTTTTTTTTTTGACAGGGTTTCTCTGTAGCTTTGGAGCCTGTCCTGGAACTAGCTCTTGTAGACCAGGCTGGTCTTGAAATCACAGATATCCACCTGCCTCTGCCTCCCAAATGCTGGGATTAAAGGCATGTGCCACCACTGCCCAGCTGGGAATAAGATTATTAAAAAGCTAAGTTTGGTAGGCAGCATGAGTTTTAGGCTAGCATGGGCTCCCTAATAAGATATTGCCTCAACAGAAAAACATGCAAATATCAGTGACTGTAGAGAAAACAACAAAAAGCTGAAAACCATGAGCTTCATTGAATATTGGATGGTCATGTAGAGAAGAAATAAACAAACCTCACCAAAACCAGATTACATTAGTTTGCTCAAGAAGATGATTGAAGCAGTTGTGATTCACTTGAAATGGAATACTAGAGGTAGTGTAGGAAAGCAACACAGGGAACACAGAGGCACCAACATTTAGGTTCCCAGACACAGTGGGTGACATGCATCTAATTCTATAGGAAATGTGGAGGACAAAATTACTTTACTCAGAAATACCCTGACTTTATCAAACAAAAAAAAATACAGTTTCATTTTAGATATAGTAACACAAAATGTAGTTATACTCTTGTGCTCAAGAATGAGGCTGAGAATATTGAAATAAAATGCTGTCTTAGAGTCAACCAAAAAACTGAAAGGGGATGAAAATGATCCAATTCCTTTTCAGTTGGCTTAGGGAAATACAGTCACCAGGGGAGATCAGAACATATTCAAGTTCAGTGAAAAACATTAACTCATATCACTAAGAAGGAAAAATTACAGACCAATCTCAGTTGTAAATTTTATATCCAGCAACATTGCAAAGCATTAAATTAGTACAATAAGGGATTCATTATAAAATTCATTATGAAAATGATACATATGTAAGTTTCTGCTAAAGGTCTCTCAGGGTTTGGATCTGAAACGTGTGTGTTGAAGGATGGGTCTGCAACACTTGGCTTTACCGAGGGTGTAAGAAAAACTAGGATGGTTTGGATCTGAAATGTGTGTGTTGAAGGATGGGTCCCCAACACTTGGCTTTACTGAGGGTGTTAGAAAAACTAGGGTGCAAGAGTTAAAAAGAGAAAACAGGTCATTGTGAGTGAGCCTTTGAGGTATATCTTCTCACCTTTGTGTTCATCTATTGTCTCTATGCATATATATCTATATCTATAAACTGTCTATCATCATCTATATCTCTACCTCTTTCTCCTTTCTTCTACCAACCTCAATGTATTTTCTCCCCCCCCCCACCTTTCCTGCCTCTCCCATTCGTGTCTAGCTATGAAGAAGATTCTATCATATCGTCTCTACTGACTCTCATTACAGGCCCAGATACAGCAGATCCTAGTACCACAGTCCAAAATCTCTGAAACCTTAAGCCACAATAACATGTTCCTCCTTCTTCTTCTTGATTTTCATAGGTATTTTGTCACTGCAATAGAAGGCTACCAAGGCTGAAAACTGTTAATGGATGCATACCAGCTAAATTAAAAATAAAAGAATAAAGAAGAACCAGATAGTATTGACAGCATTCATTGTCATAACCAGTGAAACTGACAGTTAAAATGTAGTGGTGTTTCAAAAACTATCTAATGCACAAGAAAGGATATTACATATTACTCAGTCCCAGTAAGACTAAAAAGATGGATTTACAGTTTAAATAAAGACTGGAATATGTACATCTTAGTAGGAAAAAAAACACTGTTTATATTACTTACATTTTTGCAATTATACAGTGTTTACATTTTAAAGGAAATTAATAGTTTCTAGATTTTATACATGTTTTTCTTTAGGTACATACACATTTATTTAGCTATCATTTTCAAAATAACTAATACAATATTTAAAATTTATTTCAGAATATGTAGAATAATCAATGTACATAAAAGGCTTACCTTGGAATGTTTTCACGGTAAAACACCCAATATTAGTTTTAATGCTTTGTAATCAATATTAATTTGATTTACCAATGTACCTTTCACTTTCATTGTTTTTTTCCTATGATTCTAACTTCAATCACATTTAAGGATAATTTTAATATTTGTATAGTGATGCTGAAAAAAGTGCTGTCTGGAGCTAGAGAGATGTCTTAGCAGATAAGAACACTTCAAAAGCATCCAAGTCTGGTTGTCAGCACCCTTTTCAGGCGGCTGGCTCAACCAGCTATAACTCCAATTTGTTGGGATCTTGTTGCCTTTTCTGGCCTCTGCGAGGACACACACACACATACACACATACACAAACTTACACATAGAAATTTAAAAACTGAGAATCAATTTAACAAAAATAAAGAACTATCAGTCTCCAGAGACTATTCATACAAAGTATGACTGCTCATACAAAGTATGACTATTCATACAAACCCTGACTGCTCTTCAGACTCGAGAGGGAGGGGGAGAGGAGGGGGGGAAGTTAGGAGGGGGGGAGTGGGAGGAGTGGGAGGCTGGAAGGAGGCGGAAATTTTTTTTTCTTTCTTAATAAAAAAAAACAAAAAAAAATTTTTATTAAATTAACATAATATGATACATATTCTGCTTATGATCTACAAGATAATATTGTGTCATGTGGTAGAGAAGCCACTGAAAGCACAAGCAGGAAGCTCTCCAAAGGCAAAGATAAAATGTGGTTGCTAGGTGGAATGCCTGCTGGACTTTGAATACTTGGGGACTTTGCTGAGCTTCTCAGATGGGATTAAATTGATAGGAATAGATTAATGGAAATTCAGGAAAAAAATTGATTTTTCACTGAAGCAAGGTTTCTTGTTATTAGCATTAATGGCGTTTGAAGCCTGGTAATTATTTTTTATGAGTTTGTTAAAATGATTCACCTAGCCCTAGGGACTTGGTGCCTTTAATCATGCTATCTCATTAACAAGGTGTTGTATATCTCTGTGTGGTCAGAGCTGGTCACAGCATGCCAACAAGAAGAGAAGATCATGGAAAGACCGTCCATTAAGCAGAGGAGATGGACTATGTACACACAGCTTCTGGTCACAGTTTATTCATGACTGAGAAACCGAGTTAGACAGTTCAAGCCCAGCTTCGGGACACCAAGAGATGCCAAAGAGGGAAGAGCACCCGGTAGTAATTCACATCACCTTTTCAGCAGGAATTCTTTGTTACCAGAAATTTTGGGGGTCCCATCTAGATAAACAGTTGATAACGAAGAAAGATAGTTCCCTGTGGGAATTTGTAGTTTTATTAGTAAAAGAATTTAAGAAGGAACTCAAATGGATGTTCAAAAACATTTTTTGTTAGAGTTTAAAAGCAAACCTCAGGCCAGGCAAGATAGGAGTACTGGAGAATCCCCAGAGCGGGGGATTGGAGAAGAAAAGAAACGACACCTATTCAAACCTTATTGTTTGAGTTAAGATGGCACAGGGGTTAGCCACATGGCAGTAGGCAGCCGCACAGTGAGGAGAGCTCGAAAGATGAAGTAAAATAAGCCCAAAGTATTAGGGGAGTTCACAGTGCTTGGACAAGCATGCTGGGAAGGGAGAAAGAAAGCAGTACAGGAGAAGTTACACTTTTCTGAGAAATGCAGAAAATCAGGCAGACTTACAAAGCTGCATGCTTGCAGCCTCAGGATCAGGAATTCTCGGTAAGAAAAGTATGTTATCACTTTAGAGGAATAATTAGCCTTCTGTACCTCTTTAGCCTGGCTCAGGATGAACCTACTTTCATAGGAGTCCCTTACCAGCTCCTTAACTCTGTCCAACTGGAATGTAAGGTCTCCACTTAGGTCAGAGACTTCATTCTCTTGACCAGAAACTTTTCCCTTAATGGGTCTTTAAAGATGCTGTATCATCTTCATGATGGAAATACTTGATTTTAATATTTTAATACAGCTGAATTTAGCAGTCTGCTATCTTTAAACTGGCCAGCATACATTGTGGCTTATTTAAGAAAGTCTTCTGTATCCCTAGGGCAATCCAGTGAGGGAGAGAGAGAGAGAGAGAGAGAGAGAGAG
>NC_022036.1:2635776-2645996 GCF_000317375.1 Microtus ochrogaster
TATTTTTTTACTTTATTTATTTATTTTTTTTTTACTTAACAGAAAGTAAAAAATAATAATAAGGTAATAAATTATGTTTACAACACATTCAACTCATTATTTATTGACCTTATGGTAACTGTCATTACTTATGAGAAACCTGTAGTTGGTCTCTAATTTGTTTCATTCACTGATGTGGCAATCACCTTTTCTGAGGGTCAGTAATACAGACTTGATTTATTTTCCTCAGTTTTATTATGATATTTTGAGGCTTTAGTGGTCAGAAGGCATAAGCCTCATTTTTAGTTTCCCTTCAATCATATATTTTCATATATGAAGATAAAGTACAGGAGCGTTGCTAGGCAGAGATACATGAATTCACCTTTATTTTCTCTATCCTCTATCACTTGACTTCTATTTTAGTCTTCTTTGTGTTGCCATTTCTTTTAAAGCAATTCCACATTTGTATATAGATTCATCCCTATGATGGTGTTCATTGACTAGGTCTGTTTTCCAATTTGCCATTTCTATTCTCAGCTGCAATCTGGAGACAAGCTGCTGATCATAGCACCCATAGGTCTGTCTTTGATCTGGGTGCCTCCCCAGTGACCTGGGTGGCATTGGTAGCATGGTCATGGTATGACAGACAATGTTAAGCCAGTTCTGTCCATTTCAAAGGCTGGCCTCTTAATGGTAGCCTTTAAGTTCGGACATGGGAACATCAAAGGAGAAAAAGGTAGTCTTCTAATTATATACTCACATTTCATGTTGTATAGCTGTGTTCTCTTCAGCTCATCTCTAGAATCTCCTTCTGTATGACCTTAAAGTCATTTGAACTTTTAGTGTATGTGTGTGTGTGTGTGTGTGTGTGATTGTATGTTTGTAGGTTCCCAGGCATAAGCATACCTCCCTGTGTGTGTCTTTTTGCATAGATCACCGAAAACTAAATGACAGCAGCATTATGAAACTATTATAAACAAACTAAGGAATGCATGAGTCAAGAATAGATACTTATATGCTCCAATAAATAAATAAACTTGTATATTTGTGGCAGGAAATTGAAAAAGAAGTTAACTCAGCCTGTATCTTCATAGCTGCCAAAACTATAAAAAGATTTATCCTAAAACACAGTGCTTATTGGAAATTAAGAGCAAGAAAAAACAAAACTATTGTGAACAAATGCTCCTGAAACAACCACTCCCCCCCACACACACACACATAGACGCAGTTACCCCCAGGACAAGTCTGTTTTGTTTACATCAGGTTCTGTTCTCTTTTGAATGGTTTTATGACATATGTAGGAGGCTGATTTGCCAATGTAATTAATCATGTAATGGCAAGTCTTGTGTGTTCAATTTACTGCTCTTATGGTTGATTACACTTTACAAAAATATACCACCATTACTGGTTCACATTTATTTCATTTGCCCTGAGCTAGAAGGCCAGGACAGTCATAGAATAGACAAATATGAGAAATGTGCAGATTTAATATTTTTTTTCTAAAGCAGATGTCAAGGACATATTAATTCTGGGTGTCAGAAGTGTTAGTTTGTTTAGTGAAGCTAAAAGCATATAAACATTTACTAACTGTACAATCTTGTGATATTATCAGTTTTTATGACAGCATATTTCAACTTTGATATTAATATAAAGAACTTGAAATGACTTTTAGAAAGCCTCTTTACATTACTCAAACATATGGCAGACAGATTTCCACAACATGCTTGCAATGTTTACAGCTAAAATCCTTCACACAAACAGTATCAATTTTTAACATAATCTCTTGGGAAAATATCTCATTGCACTTCAAAATGTATTTAGTTCTCTTAAGAAGACTAAGATTTAAGGGGTGTCCAATTTGCTCTTGCTTTGAGGACTCTTTTCTTCACTTGGACAAAATTTACTGAATTTATTTGACAGAGACAGTGAAGGACTACAAGGAAATAATTTCCATAGGATGCACCAGGGAAGATGCACATAATGAACTAATAGTGGTTATGACAACATGCACAAGACCTGTGCAACCCTAAACCAGACCAAATCTAAGCAGCTGTCACCTGTCCAGTTTTCTTGGAGGGTATACACCTGTTATCTGGACTTTAGTGGATGTATGTCTAAAGGGTGCTATTGAATATCTAGAATAATGGCACTCAAATAGGGAAGGTGTGTATACACACTGTTGAATACTATCTGTAGTAGTAAATTGAATAAAAATTGGCAGTGTGCATTGGCATTAAAACTAATCAAATTCTTAAATTGGTGGATTGCAGATCCATAAATATCAAAACAGCTTTTTAGATATAGCAGGTTGATAGACTATCATCACATGGCATGAGCTAAGAACAAGATATTTTTTTGAAGGGACTATAATGCTCTCATCATTTCCTATGTCCAAACCAATATGTTAACTATAAAAAATAAACATTAATTTTATTTGTTTACATAATTATTACCTTTATTTAATTTGTAATCTTGTTTGGTTTCTTATATAAGGAGGAAGAAATAAGACCTAGAAGCCTATAATAATAGTATTACAGAAGAATTCATTAAACCTGTGAGTCAGTCACTCTGAGACTCTAGGACCATTCCAGTGATAACTAGTCTGTGTTTATTACTTAGTATTGGTAAACTATCTGACAATCTCACCTGAAGAAAATGCCTTATAAGAGTAACACAAATTTTCCTTAGTCCACCATCACCATGACTCCCATAACTATATATCATCACTATCTATGAAGCAAAATATACTATGAAATCACAAAATGTGAACAAGGTCTTCCTTCCATATCCATAGCCCTATATTCTTTTCATATCGGGTCCATTGAGCAAATGTTTAGTGAGAAATGACAAATGGATTACGAAAAGTCATGGTTTCAGTTGAAATGCTAGATATAGTTCACAACTTGACATGGGTCAAATGGGCACATTAAGCTATCAAAACATAAGAGTTTCATGCAACTTAAAGACTCTCATAGCTCTGTTTTATACATGTGTGTGTGTATATATATATATCTTTGGAGTCTTTGCAATGTCAACAGATTAGGGCAACTAATGACACAGGAGTTTTATTAAGGATTGATGAGTTGCAAAATGGTTTTGGCCCACCAGAAGATATTTTGGCAGTATTCTCATGTCAAAACCTAGTATTGTTATATGACCCAATAGTCATAGTCCTAGACTCTTACCCATCTAATATAAAAGCTTAAGTATTAATTAAAGAAATTAAAATGCCAAAAATTAGCAGTTTATGTATATTTAGTGCAAACTGAAAGCATCAAGATTTCCTTAAAAGTACAAACTTATTGGCAAACTGTAATACTAGTAAGGGATATTGATTAGGTACCCAGTCATAATAATGCAATGGGAACCTTGAAGAAGTGAAAGATATTTAAGGTTCTACGCACTGCATGTTTCCAATTATACAACTTTCTGAAAAGAGAAAAACTATAGAAAAAGGAAAAGCTAGTTGTTGCTAGGTAGCTGTGAGGAAGAATATAAAAACCATTGGGGAATTGAGGCAACAATCCAGCCCCGGGTGTTACTATAACAAGAAATGATTGGCATTATACATTTCCCAAATCCCTGATTAGGTTACATAATGAATAAAATTCTATTGTTTGCAATGTCAAAGTGAAAATCCAGTTGTGTATATGCATAGTTATTTCCTTGCACAAAGCAAAATCAAATGGAAAAGACAATGACTCTGCTGTGAATAAGCACAACAGAGTTTAGACAGGTAATCAAAGCCACTGTCCACAGTTTCATTGTCATGTGACATACTGCCCATGTAATAAGTGATAAAATATGATAAAATATATTCTGATCACTATGATCAAATCACTATGTTTTGATCTTTCTCTGCAAACCAACATCTTTCCAGTCAGAAGAAAATATCAGACAAATTCCACTAGAAGAGTAATCTATAATATTCTGACTAGAAAATTTCAAGGCTTTGGAGAAATCAGATATGAGGATAGTCTGAGGAAGTTTTCTGATCAAAAAGAGCTCAATACATAGCAACATTATTATTATGATACCTTTTCTTGGACTATGTAGCAAAATTTTACATGGACTAATGTTGAATGAAGTTTCTATCCCACATGATCCTGCAGCCGTTCAATCTTAAAGAAACATGCAGAGTTCTACATTATCATAAACTAGATGGCCTATTTGATCAGGGTTCTTATTAACTCATTCTTATATCTTAAATTAGTCCATTATTCTTATCTGTGTTAGTCATGTGGCTTGGTATCTTTTATCAGTGAGGCATTCTTATCTTGCTATCTCTGCATCTCAGATATTGCCATATTACCGACTGACCCTGTCCTCTTCCCAGAATTCTTTTGTTCTCATCTCCCCACCTCTACTTTCTGCCTAGTCACCTGGTCTATACTTCCCTCCTGGTTACTAGCCAATCAGCATTTTATTAAAATATAAGTGATAGTGTACAGACCATTGTCCCACAGCACTACCCCCACCTTTTTTTCCAAACAAGAACTCTGAATCTAATATTCTTTGTTTAGCTTTTGTCCAGACAATTATCCATAAATTCTTGTATCCAACACTCTAAACAAAGATAAATATCCATAGTCCATTTTGGGGCAATGTGTGCAGTTTTCCAGGCTAATTACTGCTGATTGGGGACACTGATAATCTTATAGGGACCCAAATAAAAGTTAGAATTATGATCAAGTCCTGACTGGAGTATCCTGTGAGGCTTGATCATCTCATCCAGGAGTCTAGAAAACATTCTGGATATAGAACTCATCCATCCTCTCCTATTGGAGTTTTCTCAGGGGGGCTTTTTTGATCAAATCTGATTTTTCTTAACCCAGAATGAAACCACAACCTCTCATTGTCTGTGGAAACAAAAGCAAAACCTCTTCTCCAAAATAACATAAATTTTGACTTAAAATTTGAAGTCAAGGCATTTTTTAAAATGTATATATTGGATTAATCCAGCAGCATTTATAATCAAATATCTTTTATCAGCTTTTGTTCCTCCCTCAGCCATCAAACAATTCAAAGACACCATAATAACATATAGTATCCACACTCTGTGTATTTTCCATCTTTACCTAGATTTATTTTAAACTCTATTTCTTTTATTTTTATTTTTTGGTTTTCTGAGACTAGGTTTCTCTGTGTATCTTTGACTGTCTGGCTCTCACTTTGTAGACCATATTGTCCTTGAACTCACAGAGAGCCCCCTGCCTCTGCCATTGAAGTTTTGGGATTATAGGTGTGTGCTATCACACCCAACTATTCTTTCTTTCTTTTTTATGTTAAAGACTTTATCCTTTTACTTTTCTTTCCAAAGGCTGCACATATTTTTTAACACACTCTAAACAATTTAGATGTTTTCTTCATCTGAATCTATCCTTACTAAATATTCCATTTTCTAACCACATGAGTCTTCAATTTGCTAAGTGATCTGGTTAGGATTAAAGTCATGGCTTTGAAAGCTGAATCAATCTAATTCCTTAGCTTTCTGAGAGTCTAGCCTCACGGTAGAAATAATTGTGGGAGCCATGCTTATTTCCACAACTCTATGCCACTTTAAGGTCTTGGCCACCACCAAGAAGCATGCTGTTGGCTATTCATAAATACTAGTGGATCCTCTTAAAATAGCTGCAAGGTTTTTGCAGCTAAAGCTGAGTCAGGAAGCCTATCTTAAATGAGATGTGCTTGCTTCTAGCAAACAGAACACATGTGAGAACATTTTGCTACCAAAATGTCATGCTTAACTCTGTACTTTTGTGTGTAAAATTACTTCCTAGTCTCTCTCAGGTTTTATGTGGATATAGTCCATGTTGGTGACATTCAATTGACCAAGATTTCTGTCTCACCCAGTCCCACAGCTATTCAGTACCAAAGAAACACATAAAGGTCTACATTATCATAAGGTTCGCCTATTTGCTCAAGCTTCTTATTAACTCATTCTTACATCTTAAATTAGCCCGTTATTCTTATCTGTGTTAACCATGGGACTTGGTACCTTTTATCAGCGAGGCATTCTCATCTTGCTTCCTCTGTGTCTGGGATATAACTGTACACTGGCTCTTCTCTTCAGAATTCTCCTGTTCTTGTGGCCCTCTACTTCCTGTCTGGTTTCCCACCTATAATTCCTGCTTGACTACTGGCCAATCAGTGTTTTATTAAAATATAAGTGGCAGGGTACATACCATTGTCCCACAACAGACTAAAATCTAAGTCAGGGTGGCTGAATTAGACTAAAATCTAAACAATGAAGATTAAGTGCAAACTTTAATCAATAATTTTGCTTCAATCTGTTTTATGAACTATAACAAATAAAAAACACTAATATGTGTATACAGTAATCTGTATACAGGATTTTGTTAATCTGTTTTTAGAAGTTTTTTTTAATTTTTAATTCTGTATATATGTATGTGTTTGTGCATAGATTTGCATACACTGAGTGGAGTGGAGGAGAAGACAATGCATCCTTTGGAGATACAGATGGTCATGAGACAGTAGATTAATGGGCTGGCAACTCTACTCAGTGCTCTGCAAGAACATAACACTCTACTCCTGAGCTATTTCTCCAGCCTTGTCTTTTTACTTACTAAAAGAGAAAGGATTTATTTTGTTTCAGAGACTTGAAGGTTTAAATCCCTAGAGTTAGGTTAATTGGTTGCCTGTGATGAATTATCACATAAAGGTGGAGAAAAAGTGGCACAACCAACACTTTTAATTTCATTTCTAGGAAGTAAAGATGATAATAAGATTGAAGCTCCATAATTCCCTTTGTGTATATGTCCCAAGGACCCAGTTCACCCAACACTGGCATCTGCCTTAGTTTCTGTTGCATTCCCATATCAGCACATTGGTACTAGGCATTTAATCCATAGATCTGTGAGCAGCATATCAGATTCAAATTGTAGCAAGGTACATAAAAATTCTCCCTGCTGACTATTAATTTTTTATGTAAAAATAAAATTATTCAAAGTCATTCTGCTAAAACCCCCAAAGGGAAATCATATGAATTAAAAAAATGCATATTGTACTAACACAGCAGACTCTATAGATCTGTCTTTTAACCCTTTTATCCTTCCCTTTCAAGGGGCTGAAAAATGCTTGCTAAGGTCAGTGAACACTATAAAGAAGACAAATTGAGAATTTTCTTTTCAATTTTTAACTTCTTTTTAGTTACTTTATAAGATAATTGACATCAAGATGATATTTACATAGATATAAATAATGAATAAATATGTATATATAAATTTATCATTTATATATAATATATTTTGATCTCCACTACCTTGTCATACCACTTTTCCCCTTTCTGCTCTTCTCTTCCCCACAAATAGTCTCCTTCACACTTTCATGTTTACAAATGCATTTCAGTGAATACCAACCATTAGCTCTAAATTACTAAACAGCAGTAGAATGACTACAAGTCATCACCCAGAATAGAGTTTGGTGTCAGGTGACAACTGACATCTCTTGCAGAGTGTACTCCTGTGAAGCCAGGAAGTGGCCCATTCTGTGGACGTTTCTCTTGTTCCTGAGAATATGATTGAAATAAAGTACTCGGTCATGTTCAGAATCCTACAGAAGACTGTCTAATCCAAAGGAATGAGATGTCCTACCATGTGTTCAACAATAAGCACAATCTTAATTATGAAATTTAGTGATGCCTATGGGGTGTGTTATCTGTGCCATGCCCTAAGGTATAGAAGATAGTTAGACTAGACACAAAGTTTCTCAGAACAGTAGACTACCATGGTCTAATAGAGAGTACACCAATACTAAAAAGTCCCAGGTTAAAGATGCCACAAAGAAACACAGCTCTGTGGAGGTGTGAACTACAAAATGTGAATGGAGACACTTTGCACAGGGATTATGCAGTCATTACCTGAGTACACAGTGGTACCTTGCTAAAATGGCTTCAATGGTTTATATTGAGTTAGCTTTCTCTTAGGGGGTATCTGCCAGCCTCAATCTTTAAGAATTTGCTTTCTATTTGTGGTAAAGGAAATTTTGAAATTGCAAGTTTTTCTCAGTAGTAAAAACAAAGTTATATATCATTCCCAAGAATTTTCATCACTATGAGAGCTTAAATATGACCTGAAATAGTATGAAATCAATAGACATACACCTGAGGACAAGTTGGTGAGTAGATCAGGAGGCCTCAATAGTAAACAAAGAACTAATGACAACTAAAATAAGGAACAATTTTCTCTAGGGAGGAAGACACCAATTCCTTATCTAATTTCAAATGGTCAGCTCTGAAAACATGTATGTACAGGCAACATTTACAAACTGAGAAGACCAAGCAGAATGGAGTATATGAAAGGGTTTGGAGGGAGGAAGTGATATAAATATAATCTAAAAACATATTTTAAACAGTTAAATAGTTTTGAATTACCAAAGGCAATAGTCTGTATTTATAACCAGGGAAACAGCAAAGGGAAGTTGAAAGCACCACTATCCTTCATTCATCTCTTGTCTGACTAATACATAAGGCAAATATTGAGCAAAGGTATCATTTGGAGTTTGACTTATGACAAATCACACAAGAACCTTGATAAATCAAGGTAGATGGTGGTGTCATTGATGATGTGGGATGTCCTGCTGTATATGTGTTGCTTTTATTGGTTAATGAATAAAGTTACTTTGGCCTATGACAAGGAAGAATATGATCAGGCTGGAATATATATATATATATATATTCCAGCCTGATCATATATATATATGGATGTGTGTGTATATATAAATATATATATATGTATATATATACACATATATGAAAGAAAGAAAGAGTAGGCAGAGTCAAAAAGACACCATGTAGCTGCTGAAGGAGAGAGATGGAGAGATGCCTGGAAACTTTCCCGTAGGCCACAGCCTCGTGGTGATACATAGATTGATAAAAATGGGTTAATTTAAGATGTAAGAGTTTCTTAATAAGAAGCCTGAGCTAGTAGGTCAAATAGTTTTGGAATTAATATAGTACCTTTGTGATTATTCAGATTGGGTCTAGGAATGAAAGAACAGTCTCTGTTTACACAATATCTATCTGGCTAATAAATTTTCTCATCATTTTAGAGACTGGATAATTAAATACCAATGCAAAATTACCTATTTTAATGTTATATCTGTTAAAGTTTTATATAGTCTGTATGACACAATATTATGTCCTAATAAAGAGATAAACAATATGATAAAATGTGGGAAACACACTTGAAAAAAGCTTTACCAATAACAATATATTGAGGGTGGATACAGAATATTTGACACCATCATTTGTTAGTAAGGAAATAGTATTGAAAATGAAGGGTAATAGGCTGTCAGATCAAACTGTTATTGTTAAAAGAGTCAGTATTATATATGGAGGCTGTGAATAAACAGTGTTTATAATTTCTTGGGGGTATTTCAAAAGTACTCAATCACTTTAGAAAAATGGTAGAAGGTTCTTTAAAAATACTAACATAAGATCCCCTAACCTTTGGACTTTTTACTCCTTCATATTTTCTCATCAAGTATTCATACTTATTAAGTTGCTAAGGATGCTTCAGTTTATTTCTACTTAAACAAGATGTATTTCTTTCCTTGTGGTTCTGAAATCTAGAACTCGGGAGTCACTTTGGCACAAGGTTGGTTTCTTTCCGGGTGTCTAATGAGTTTCTCGCTGCCTGTTCACATAATCTTCCTTTGTATACACCAGAGTCCTCTGATCTTATTTAGTAAGAGAGTGTGAGGGGATGGCTACATTGAACTGTGTCCAACGAGGGATTTTATTTACTGTTAATTATCTGAATAAATACTGTCTCCAAATACAGCCAAATTCCAAGGCCTAAGAATTAGAAGTGAAATATATTAATTTTAAGCAAGAAGACAGAAAAATAAAATGGTTCAGACATATTTACAAATATATGTTGGAAATAAGGCAATGCTTGTTAAGGGGACAAAGAAAAGCACCAATAATATGTCAATAAGAATGATATAAGAAAGTTCTAGCAATAGCAATAAGACAACATAAGGGGATCAAAGGGATTCGAATTGGAAAGGAAGAAGTGAAACTTTCGTTATTTGCAGATGATATGATAGTATACATAAGCGACCCCAAAAACTCCACCAAAGAACTTCTACAGCTGATAAACAACTTTAGTAATGTGGCAGGATACAAGATCAACTCCAAAAAATCAGTGGCCCTCTTATACACAAAGGATATAGAAGCAGAGAGGGAAATCAGAGAAGCTTCACCTTTCACGATAGCC
>NC_022036.1:2648372-2671047 GCF_000317375.1 Microtus ochrogaster
TGGGAGGAGGTTGAAACTTGTTTTTTTTTTTTCCTTTTCTCAGTAAAAAAAAGAATTAATAAAAAAATAAATTATGTTCCAAAAAAAAAAAAAAGAATGATATAAGAAATATCAGGGCTGGGACGATGGGTCAGTTGTGACAAACTCTTGCTGCTCTTGTAGAAAGTCCTGGTTCAGATTTCTACAACCACAGGCAGATCACAACCATCATTAATGCATTCCAGTGGATATTACCCCCTCTTGGACCCGAATCACCAGACTTACACAGTATGTACACAGAGAAAGTCAAACAAAACATTTAAACACATAAAAACTGTAGTAGGAGTTGTGGGCTACATTATTGCCACCCCAGCTTCCAGCTGCCTGGCTAGCTTTATACCCGAAATAACAACACACAAACTGTATTCTTTTAAACACTGCTTGGCCCATTAGCTCTAGCCCTTACTGGCTAATTCTGATATCTAGATCAACCCATCTCTAATAAGCACCGGTCTTACTGGGAAAGATTCAGCATGTCTGACCTGACGGCATGCTTCATCGTGTCTGCCAGGGAGAGGGGAGCATAGCCTCTGAGCTCACTTCCTCTTTCTCCCAGCATTCTGTTCTGTTTACTCCTCCCACCTATGTTTTAACCTATGAGGCCAAGCAGTTTCTTTCTTACTTAACCAATGACCTTCCTCCATCAAAAAACAAATAAATTCCTTTTTAATAGGAAAGAGAAAATGCAGAGAATGGAGAGATACTTCAAGAGTCGATATTGTTCTTTCAGGGAAATGGAGTTAGTTCTCATCACCCACACCAGCCAGATAAGAATACCTTTTAACCCGAGTTCTAGAGGGTATGGAGTTCCAATACTGTGTTCTGGTATGCATCTGGTATGAATAATATTAAAAACAGTAAAAACCAAAATTTTTAGGTATACTCAAAAGCAGATGGAGCTATTTATTGCCAAAAGTCTATTACATAATTTTCCTAAAATTGAGAATAGAGTTATTTGTATATATTAATCATCAGATTATTTATTTATGAAAATAAAATAGATAACATTTTCAGTGATAAATGATAAATTAATTATTGATTCTAATTGATAGATTAATGCATAGCAGTTAAATAATGTTATGATAAGTATTGATAAGTCAAAATAAAAAACTTTCCCTATGTTAATTTTGAATCAAACTTAATTTTAAATCCCAACTAGTTAAAAAAGCTATGTTCAAAAAGGACTGTATGTTATGATGAATCAGAAACATAATCATTTTTATGATCATATTATCATCACTAATTTTACCTTATTCTCTAGAGTATATAAGTAAATTATATGTATATCACTGAACCTTATGAATATAACCAATTACCCAATTTCTGGATACATTTTTACATTGTTTATATTGTATTGAGCTATACATTTTTTTCCACTCCCCTTCCTTCCTCTGCTCTTCCATCTAGCCTCTCCTGTAACCCTCATGCTCCCAATATACTCAGAAGGGCTTGTCTTTTTCTCCTTTCTACGTAGATTCATGTATGTTTCTCTTAGTGTCCTATTTGCTATATAAGTTCTCTGGGGTTGTAGACTGTAGGCTGGTTTTTCTTTCCTTTATGTCTAAAAGCCAGTTATGAGTACAAATTATATTTGTCTTTCTGAGTGTGGGTTGCCTCACTCAATATGGCTTTTTCTAGATCCATCCATTTGCCTGAAAATTTCAATACATCATTATTTTTTACTGCTATGTTGTATTCCATGTACAAATTACCACATTTTCTTTTTCCATTCTTGGGTTGAGGGGCATCTAGGTTGTTTCCAGTTTCTGCCTATTATGAATAATGCTGCTATGAACATAGTTGAGCACATATCCTTGTATTGTGATTGAGCATCCTTTGAGTACATACCTAAAAGTCACACATTTCTAATAAATTTTGAGCTGGTGAGTGGAGAAAAATCATGTTCCATAAAGAGGAATTAGCCACACAATACCTAACAGATATTGTATTTGTACTTACACATGGAACTTAAGTTGACCAAAGTCAGAAAACTAATCTCTTGAGACTTGGGAGAAAAGTAAGTTAGAGATAATTCAAAACTGAGAAGTGCTTACCAAATTGAATAAGACAGAAAGATTAAGTTCTAGTTATTGATGATCTTATAGGATGGTTGGAACACACACTTAGTCTGCTTGCCTTACAGTAAATATTTCATGAATAATAATAAGAAAAAAACTCCAAGTGCACAAACACGATGAAAAAAAGAAGGTAATTAACTATCCTGATTTAATAAGTATGTATTTAAACCTTATTAAAATATTATATTATGTCTTAGATCTGAATGATTGTTCTGTTAGTTAACACTTTTGAGTTAAAGAGGAGAAAGTGCTAACTATGCTATTATTTTACAACATATAAAATATCAGCTTATCACATCATATCCTATGAGTACATGTAATTAAATTGATACTAGTAATACAACTCAAGATATTCAAAATGGACAATATTTATAATCACTTTACAAGAAGTAAATACCCTGTCTAGTAATTTCTAGAGAAAAGATAGCTGTGCTTGTTTATTCATATTTAAGCTCTTTAAGCATCATATAAAGGCAATGCTAATAAAAATCAAAAATATCCACTACATTCACAAAGATCACATTAACCAGCATTCCTATTTCACTTTTCTATTGCGCACTGTCTCACTGAACCTTGTGAGCAATCGCAAAGGCCTGAGCAAAGTCAGAAGTGAGCCTGCCACAGCTTCATGGACTCCAGGAAATTTGCATTGTTTACTTCTGAGATAGATACACACAGCTCCTTGGCAGTCTCGGGGCAGCACATTTGCATGGCCTCCAGGGAATCCAAAGCTTGGAAAACCCCTGATCTTTGTAATATGCAGCATAAAATCTTATTTGACCTTTCCATGGGTTGCCTTGCTCTATTGTAGCAAGTAAATAGCCTGCCCTCTGCTCAGAGGAATTGCCAGCCTCTGTCTTACAACGTGTTATTCTGCATGCATCCTCAAAAATGTGGCCTGAATCAAAACAAATAAGTGCCTGCACTCTGCAGAAAGTATAGAAACCATACCTGTCTCTCACAAACCTCATTTTCATGATTGTACATCAAAGCTGCGATACAATCTATCATGTGAACCAGGTTAGATTAGGAATGACCCTTAAAATTGTCAAATGATACATGAAAGAGATTTTATTATAAGTTCAATAGCTATGCCTGAACAAGAAGCTTCACCAATTATTCCAAATATGATCATATTGCACTGAAAACTATTACTGAAAATAAATTGATCCCTGCATATGCAATTTACCTTTAAACGACTCCTCACTTAATCCATGCATTAATAGGTTGCACCAAAACATGAAATTTAAATAAATAAACAAACCTCTTTCAAATAGAAATTCATTGTTATAGAGAAAAACAAAAACCATTCTGTTTTCTAAAACTAACATAGGATGAGAAAATGCTCATGTAGAGGAAGTTAGAGCAGAAGAATGGTTTGTGAAGGTTAGAGAATAATTGGTTATGATCCTGAGTATTCATTTAGGCAAAAAGACATATGTGATCTCCAGACAGATTTTATACTCATTGCTCTCATCTGTATGTCATAATTTTCTAAGGCATCATTTGTATAGCATATCCTCCTTTAAATGAAAAAGAACATTTACAGACAATGTTTGGGACTATGGGTATAGTTCTGCCCAAACTTCTTTCTACTATTTATTGGACAAAATAATTTTTTGAGGAGTGTTCAAGGCTTCAGGATGTTTTGGTCCATGAAACCATATTAGTTTGGAAGTAATCTACATGTTCTCATCCTCTGTGGAAACAAAAGAAGAACTTCTTTTCCAAAGCAATATATACTTAGGCTCAAATTTTGAATTCGAGATACCTTTGAAATGTATATGTTGGCCAAGCTTAGCAGTCTCCAGAATCAAGTGTCTCTCTGCAGTCAAAATATTCAGAGATAACACAATAATATACATAATTCAGATTCTCTGTGAATTTTCCATCATTACATGACTTGTTTTTACTTTATTACATTTTCTACATGTTTAATATTTATTTTATTATTCTTACTCCTTTAATCTATGATTCTCTGTACTCTGACTCTTTAAAGACTTTGTTTTATTTTTTTAAAAACCATTTACTTCTTTTTATACCTCTCTGTACTCTTTTTCTTCTCTCTCCCAAGCCTACATATATTTATTCAACACTATGACTCATTTAGAGGTCTTTTATGTTCGAATCTGTCCTATTATGCATCTGTAATTTTTACTGTCTTGAAGAGCTTTTAAAATGGTAAGCAGCTTGGTTGCAGCAGCTCTAGATGATAGCTCTGCCTCTCTCTGACATTCAAAATTTTGGATGTACCATTACTTCCAGCACTGAGACCACCACATAGGAGCCACAATCAGCACTTTAACTATGAGAATGAACATTTAGTACATAGACTCTTTTTATCTGACTATTAGCTATATATTCCATGCAGAGCATTGCACAGCCTGGAAATAGCTCTGTGCATGGAGACAGGAATCCACCATGCTCTCCTGCCTGTGCACTCCTAGCAGTCCTGATCTAACACCTGCCTGGGTGGGGAGTGGTGAGCTACTATCCCAAGTGTGCCTAGGCCCACAAACCCCATTCAAGTGCTTCATAGCCAGACCTCCAAGAAGAGTCAGAGTTTGCACTAGTAGCAGCGCAGAAATCCAACATTTCAAAACCACAGCTTTTTTTTATTCTGCTACTTCTGAATCAACAAAACTTTGCTTAAAGGAGCTGCAGCATGCCGTCAGCAAGCAAAGCCCATTTGGGGAAAAAAAATGAAGCTAAACATTATTTTTTGGTGTCTAAAATTCCTTTTCAAACCTTCTCATGTTTTACATGGATTTAGTCCACCACGTTGGTGCCAATTTGTTGGAGGGAGGCCATTTGTTTGTCCTGGTCACCCAAAACTGAAATAATCATGCAGAAACCATATTAATTAAATCACTGCTTGACCCATTAGCTCTAGCTTCTTATTGGCTTACACTTACATATTAATTTAACTCATTTCTATTATTTTATATTTTGCTATGAGGCTTGTGGCCTACCAGCAAGTCTGTAGCATGTTTGTCTCTGGAAGCTGCTTTATGGCTTCTCCCTGATTTCACCTCCTTTCTCCCAGCATTCAGTTTAGTTTTCTCTGTTCTGCTAAGCTCTACTATACTCCCAAAGCAGTTTTTTTTATTAACCAATGATATTCACAGTATACAAAGGGGAATCCTACATCACTTCCCCTTTTCTGTTTAAATGACCATGTGAGCCAAGCAAATTCTTTTTCTTCCCAAATTGCTTTTGGCCATGGTGTTTTGTCACAGCAGTACAAAAGTAACTAAGAAAATAGCTAACTTCCAAGAACAGAATTATCATGGGAAGAGTCAGAATTGAGCAAACTTTAATAAAGGAGCGAAGCATAAAGACTGAAACCCCAAACAGCTTCCTGTCAGGGCAAAGGGAACTGGCTGAGATATACTTGGCTTGCTTAATATTTTGTTAATCATTTATGAAGGAATCATTGCTTTGGGGTGAAGATGTTATGGTGTGAAAATTAATATAGAGAAAAATGTCTAACTGCTTGTAGACTTCTAAGAAAAACATGTAACTTCTGATCTTAATGTGATTTCTTATGTAAAGATTTTAATTTGTTTTTGGAAAATATGTAATTTGTGGTTGTGAGGTTGAAATCTTTTCTTGCATAGAAATCTTTGTATTGAGGGATAAAAAGGATAAGAAAAATAAGAGATAGAAAAAGGAATGATGTAGAAGGAAAAACATCAGGAAAGAGAAGGGAACTATCAGAGAAGAAAAAAGAGAACATCAGAAGAGAGATAGAAGGAGAACAACTGAAAAGAAGAAAATGTCAAGGTAGAAGAACAGAACAGAACAACCAGCAGAGAGAAAAATAAAAGAAGAATTGAATGCTGGCCCTCAAAAAAAAATAAAAAAAAGAAAAGAAAAGGAAATGCTTAGATTTCCTTGATGAGTTATATGTAACCCAGTGCTTAAAAGTCTAAGGCAAGAACTCTCCTGTGGGCTCTTTTAATTGTGTAGGATACTTAGGGTATACCATTCTAACTTGGGCTATGAGGCATTGTTTCAAACATATAAATAAATAAATAGATAGATAGATAGATAGATAAATAAATGGACCATCGTAATTACTCTCTGTGTTTGTGAAACACTGTGATTACTGAAGGAAATGATAAGAGCTATCACAAAATTTTCCCTGATTATCACATCGAAATCATCCTTGTATTGACAGCTCTTGACTCTCTGCTGCATTTTTCCATGCATGCCTTCAATCTGCATTATTGAATCAGGTGAATTTCACAGTTTAGAGCTGATAAGTTTCTGAGGTGTAGGGCCCAGAGTAAGATCTCAGTTTTACCTGACACTGTACTAAGAGTTTTGTAACTGATTATTGAAATGATAGAATTTATACCATTATATACACAGTATATAAACAAAAATTAGATGAAGTTGGAAACATAAAAATTTTAAAGGGTAACCACAGTTCATTTAGCAGATAATTTAACATGCATGCATGTACATACCAAAGAAATAATAGAAATATTATATCTCGGTCCCTTTAAGCCATTACACTATAGCTATAAATTGCTTGCTACTAAGAATATTCCCAGTGTTAACCTTAGGGCTGGTTGTTCAACAGAGCTGAACACATTTTTTTAAGGTTTTTTCAAGACAGGGTTTCTCTGTAGCTTTGGGGCCCGTCCTGGAACTAGCTCTTGTAGACCAGGCTGGCCTCGAACTTACAAAGATCTGCCTGCCTTCTCCTCCCGAGTGCTGGGATTAAAGTTGTGCACCACCACTGCCCGGCGAGCTGAACACATTTTACTAGAGCTACTATAAGATTAAACAAGCAAAATAGCAATGTCATGAAAATCTCAAAATAAATTTTAGAAGAAATAAAAATTGTAACTATCATCCCAACACAGCATGAGTAGCTAAATAAATTTGAAGCCATAATATTATTAAATAATGTAATACACTATTGAGGACTTGGCCACAAATACATTTTCTAAGCTTGTTCATGAAAAACACAATAGAGAATGTGAAAGAACAGTGTGATTTCTTTGCAGTGGGATTTGGAACCCCAGTTTGACAAATTATAGTATTTTGTAAAACCCTATTATAATATTTTGCATATATATCATATACTCTAAATGTAAAACTATATAATAGTTTATGTATTTTATGTCTAGCATATATTTTTACAATATTTAATTAAAAACATATCAACTCTTATTTCCTTCTATGAACCTTCTGGTAGATACAACATTCTTGATATTACAATTTGGCCATTGGGCGCATTTTACTTTCTAATAAATAATATCCAACCACAGAAAAATTTCTTTGAAATTTATCAGTTAATCATCTATCCTTTGATTGACACTGAATATGAATGTAACTAATCTTCTAATTTGGCACAGCAACTACACAATGTATATTTTAAACCAGGTGCACACTTAAGTTCCAATCTTGGCATTGATGAAACAGCTATCAACTCTATGCTGGAAACTCCCTTACTCATAGTCTTATGACTGTTTTTGTTAAATAAAAAATTAAAATGATGTACATAATATTTATTTTTATGTTAAAATGTTTCTCAAACCTTTTTAAAAGTTAAAACCGATGACATAGAAAAATAGACATCAGTACAGAGATTATGCTGCACATATGAGGACCTGAGTTTAATCTTCAGAATCTACATGAGAAAACATGTGGTAGGGGAAATGGCCCTTTCATCTCAGTACAAGGAAGGCAGAATCAGGTAGATGTCTGAGGTTTCTTGACCAGCTTAACTGGAAAAAAAGAAAGTTTGGTAGCCCCTGGCATTAGGAATAAAGAAAATACTAGAAGCTATCTTTTTGCCAATATACAGACAGACACCTAGCTCAAACACTTTTGCACATGTGCACACACACACGTGCACATACACACATGAAAAGTTTAGAACAAGAGTTCTTGATTCTTCAGTATCTAAAGTATTGACAAATATTTCACTTAGCATGTCTAGATGGAACTCTTTTAAGGCAATGAAAATTAAAGAGAATAAAGAGGGAGAAGGGAGAGGAGCAGATATGAATAGGACATCTATTTTTAGAATGGAGACTTAACTCCTTTAAAAAAAACAAAATACAATTTTTCTCTAAAAATCTGAAGAACTATAATTTGAAAGATCAATGTTTGGCAAAAGGTGTTATGCTACTACATTATTACTGGCAGATAATAAATTGCCTTTGATCAAATGCTTTGACAATGATCGACTTGGCCAATTGCATTACATGACCACATTGCCTAAAAATGCAACAAGCTAAAATATGGTGTAATGTTTAAAATCCCTGAATAGATGGGAAGCATATGTTAAAATGCATTAGCATTAGCATGGAAAGGGAGTAATTAATTCTATATTGATTTTTATTACAACCACGTTTCATTTATCAAGTTAAACAGATTGCTTATCAGTTGAGAAAGAAATAAAAGGGATAATTAGTAGTCTTTTAAAAAGACTTATCAAAGCCTATTTAATTATAATTCTAGGCCCTGGGAAAAAGATTGGTTCTTATGACTAAGAAACAAATCTTTGTGACAATTGATTATTTGCAAATCCTATATCAATAAAACAGAAAAAGGAAGCAATCAAGTCAAGTGATAGAACAATTTACAATAGATATGTGAGAACTGATAATTTATGAAATGCACTTTTAAAAAGTTAAAAAACTGAGTAATAATCCTGATTACAAAGCATCATTCATATTTATCTCTGCATTTAAATTAACTAATTTTCCAATATCCATATGTATAATGGATAAAGTTAAAAATAGTTTTCATTGTAGCAGTAACCAAAAATCACTGTGAAATACATGAACAAAAAGCCTCTTCCATCTTTATACTTCCAAATATCAAAACGTACTGCTTTGATGTATTTGTATTTGCTGTAGTTAAACTTAAGTAGAAATATTAAAAAACTCACTTGAAGAGAATTAGTTCTACAGTCAATTACATTTTATTATAGCTATGGCTATGAGTGATACAATATATACATGTATACAAGTTTTATATATATATATATGTATGTATGTATATATGTATGTATATAGGGATAAGTCCCGCCCCATAGGGGGCATATTCGCCTCAGGCTAATGTTTACCTATAAATCTGGGGAGCATGCTCGCCACACTCACTTCTGCTTTTCTGGTCTCCGCGGGAACAGTGGTTCTGTAAGTCTATTTCTCCATTAAAGCTATATATATATTTTTACAATCTGTCTGCATTTGTTTACGCCGTTACATTTTGGCATCCAACGTCGGGCTATTTTGCCCCCAGATGAAGCACGTAGCCTGCTAGCTAACACAGCACGCTCCTGGGTGCCGTTTTTTAGTTCGTGACTCGGGCCCCAGTGCCAAGTCCAAGACACACACAGGCCCATTCTGCCCCGCCTGCTCGCCTGAGCAATTAACCCCTCCCTGCCTGCCTTGACTAAGTTTGCAGCAGAACCCCACTACCTGAATTAGTGGAAGCTCAAGTACCTGTGGTTTTGCGATAAAAGCCGCCACAACGGCAAATTTTGTCTGATACAAAGTGACTTGGCTGGGCGGTGGAGGTGCACACCTTTAATCCCAGCACTTGGGAAGCAGAGGCAGGCGGATCTCTGTGAGTTCGAGGCCAGCCTGGTCTACAAGAGCTAGTTCCAGGAAGGGCTCCAAAAACACAGAGACCACCACTGGCAGGAACCGATCATTGCAGGTAAAAAAAAATTTTCTTTTATAAATAAAATGTGTGATCACGTTACTATTCAAGAATTTAACAGTTTTTTTTTTAATTGTACCATGTGGGAGATTTTAGAAGAGGTGTCTATCACCCCACATCTACGGATCTTTCTGGGATTCGTAGTTTTTATTGGCACTAAATGGTTTGATAAAAGAAATATGATAAAGTCTTTATGAGACGAATCCAGGATTCTTAAGGCAGAGATTGAACGCTTAAAAACAATTGAGAATGACAACAATCTTCTCAAGAATCAGTTTGAAGTTCTCCAGGCTGACGTTAAGGAGAAATTCATTACTATGGAAGAGGAAACAGCTGATTTGGATTGTAAGCTTCAGTCTTTTTCTGTAGAAACTGAAACATTAGTGGCTGATATTAAGGAGAAATTCATTACTATGGAAGAGGGAACAGATGATTTGGATCATAAGCTTCAGTCCCATTCAGAAACAATAACTGAGAGAATCAAAACTGCTGAATGTAACAATCAGATTTTGTCTAAAGCTTATGACAGATTGACGGAAAGATTGTCAATACAAGAAGGCACGGTTTATGCCATAAAAATTATGTCCAAAGATGAGATGTTATCTCTAACGGACAAACTTCATACTTTAGAATCCTCAATGAAGGCTTTGGAACATAATTCTGGACAGGAGATTCAGACATTGCAGAAGGCAATGGTGAATAGAATTGAAAAGATTGAGGAATTTCTAAATTCTGATGAAGAAGAGCAAAGGGTAGAAAGGCAAATTTTAACTCCATCTGTGGGTAAATCTCTCTGGGACAATTTCCACAAAGCTCTACCTACAGCTCTATCTGCCTTTCCAGTAATAACAACAGAGAAGGTGATTGATTCCAAAAACCATAGGGTCATCAAGGAGGATACATGGGAGCCTGTCCGTATGAATGATCTCAAAGAAATTAAACAGGCCGTCATGACTTTTGGGATGCAAGCCTCTTTTGTTAAAGAGATGCTAAGATCTTGGGCCACAACAAGCAGAGCAACCCCCTCTGACTGGCTCCAGCTGAGCTCTGCGGTACATGAGAGTGGACCACAATTGAAATGGAAATGCTTATTCAGGCAAGAGTCTAGACTCTTAGAACAGCAGGAAAAGGCGAAGGGAATTGACATTTCCCTAGATAAAATTCTAGGTGAAGGGCTCTTTTCCGACCCTCAGGAACAAGCTAATTTGGATGAAAACACACTCTCCATGTGCACTACAGCAGCCTTAAGGGCTTGGGACAGGGTACAAGCAATATACATCTTTGCTTTTCTTCATATCTATTATGCCTTTCATTGAATATATATAGCAATTATCCCAATAGTGATAGACATACCCTTATAAAGAGAACTTCTTGGTTTCCTCACCAATTTGTACGTGATGCACCAATAATTGGAGCTCATATATTTTATTCTGATGCAAATAAATCAAAGAAGGCAAGCTAAAAATCAGAAGAATTAAGTAAGGTGGAACTAAGCCCTTATAATTCTGTCCAGAAGGCAGAATTATTTGCTATTCTTATGGTATAAGAGATTTTAAAGAACCTCTCAATATAGTTACTGATTAACAATATGCAGAAAGAGTTGTCTTCCATATTGAAACTGCTGAATTTGTATCAGATGATATGGAATTGACTTCATTATTCATCCAGGTGCAAGACATAATCAGGAATAGTCTTTGTCCTATATATATATATAACACACGTCTGATTCCATACAGTTCTGCTGGGTCCTCTAGCACAAGGTAATGCAGAAATTGATCAATTATTGATTGGAAGTGTGTTGCAAATAACAAAGGTTTAAAGAAACAGTTTTATATTACATGGTAACAAGCTAAGGAGAATATAAAGAGATGTCCTACTTGCTCATTCTATAACCAAACACTGTTTCATGAAGGGAGTAACCCTAAGGGTACTCAAAAGAATGAATCTGGCAGATGGATGTGTTCCACTTTGCATAATTTAGTAAATTAAAATATGTACACCACACCATAGACACATACTCAGCTTTTCAATGGGCAACTCCCTTGAGCTCAGAAAAGCTGATTTAGTAATCACACATTTATTAGATGTTATGGCCATCATAGCTATTCCTGTACAAATAAAAACAGACAATAGTCCACCATATGTATCTAAGAAAATGAAACATTTTTGCTTATTATAATACAAAGCACATTAAAGGCATACCAAATAATACAGCTCTGGCAGTTATAGAAAGGTCAAATCGTACTATAAAGAATATGCTGAACAAACAGAAAGGGCTGGAAAATACACCTAAAATAGATTATATAATGCTTTATTAACCTTGATTTTCTTAGTGCTAATGAAAAAGGAACAATAGCAGCAGAGAGGCATTGGATAATGGAAAAAACTTCTGAATTGAATCAACGAGTATATTTCAAGGATGTCTTGAACTCACAATGGAAACCAGGAGATGCACTACATTGGGGATGGGGTTTCACTCTTGTTCCCACAGGAGAAGAAAAATTATGGATACCATCAAAATTTATAAAGATTCACTTTGAAAAGAAGAAACCTCTTGGAAAAGATAAATTGCAGTTCAACCACAATGGCAACAACCATACAGGTGGCAAGAAAAGTAATTTAGAGTTGGGGCAGGGTTCTTCTCTTATCTTTACAGGAAAATACACATAATCAAAAATTCAAGAAACCCTGAAAGTTTGAATGCTGATAGAAAGAAAAATAACTATCCACTAAGAATCATCTAGAAAAAGGAACTATGGATTATGAGGCTAGGTACTGGATACACACACACACACACACACACACACACACACACACATATGTATATATGTTTTTTTTTAGTTGGACAATGGCTCTCTGTACTTCTCTTCATCCAAGTATGTTGTTAAAAGGAACATTTAGAGTTTCTATCTCATGCCACGAGCCATGTGGTATGGGACAGAAGGAAATCTTTAGGAAAAATTTCACTTTCTTTGGGTCTATTTCATCTATATCATATTCTTCATTGAATGTATATTTATATGAATGATATTTAAGTTTTCCACAATGAACAATATATATTCCTACAGATCCTTTTGATGCAGTAATATTTGAAATTTCCAGGAAGAAGTAGGGTCCCACAGCAATAACTCTACCTGGTTGAGATAACATCATGATGCTGACAACACTACTATAAGACTGTTTTTTGGGGTATCAGATGCTGAAATGGTGCACCTTTTCATGACATTCTGGCCAGAAATCCAAATAAGAACTTTGGAGAAAAAAAAAAAAACTATCAACTGTTTGGAAATCATTTGCAAATATAGACAGTAATTTTGAAACTTAACCATCACTTTGCTTTTTCAGATGTTTTTCAATGTTTTACATTAAGAGAACATTGCTCCCATGACAGTGGAAAGCAATTTTAGAGGATGATGCCCCTTATTCCAAAAAAGTTTGTTCTTAGCATTGGCAACACCATATAGGGTTGGTAATTATTACTTGTACTAGATAGAGGGTTGTGGTGAAAACTATGTTTGTTCTTAAATTAAGGGGGGCATAATAATAGTGAGTAATATAGTGAATACTTGTGAACTATTATTTATGGATAATTTACATTGGTATAGTTTTTGTATATTGATACCATTTAAATTTGTATCTCTTTTATTTTATTTATATTTTTGTTTATATTATTTTGTTTATATTATTTGTACATTTATGCAAGGTAATTCTGTCAGATTGTATATATGCATGTTTCTACATCTGTTTAGGACATTTTGTATATTGATGGAACTTTCAAGACATATTTTCATATTGCATTATATATTACTCTTATTTTTGATCAAGATACTTATACATTGTTTATATTTTGAGGTCATTTTCCTCATTTGTTGCATATTTGTTTAAAGATTTTTTAATATTCTGATATGCAGTTCTAGTCTTTAAGTTATACAGGTATTAAATAGGCCAAAAATTGTTGTACTTAAAGTCAAAAATTAGATTCTTTAGATACAAAGTAATTACATTCTGTCTAGATAGGTAATCTTCAACCACTTCTAGGATCTGCAGAACATAGCATTTAAATAACTTAGGGATCTGTTAACATCAGACATGATTGCTCCTGACAGCACCAATCTACTCCTGAGAGAATGTTGACCACCAACAGAGTGTCTACTCTGGGCAGTATCAGATGGGGAAAGGAAGGAAGTAGAGAATACAGGGAAAGAGAGCTAGAATCAGGAACATCTCAGGGATGAAACAGAAACCTTCTGCAATAGAAATTCCCAAGAACCTATGAGGATGACTTCAACTAATACTCCTAGCAAGACTCCAGCAAAGACTCCTAGAGAAGGAATCTGAACCAACCATCTCCTGTAACCAGGCAAGACTTCTGGTGGAGGGATTGGCACTCTAAATCAGACACATAACCTCTGTTCTACAATTTGCCCTGCCTACAAGATATGCTAGGACAAAAGTGGCACAGAAATTTTGGGAGTGGCCAACCAGTGATTGGCACAGTTTGAGACCCATATTGAGAGAGGGAACCAACCCCTGATACAGTCTGGAGGGCCAGGACCCAGGGGCTGAACAGCCCAGAGACCTAGGATAGAACCAAACATGACTGACAAAAGAGTCAATTAAAGGATTTCTAATAATATTCTGCTGTACTCATGGTTCATTGCCTAGTCCAGTTTCCATCAGAGAGGCTTCACCCATCAAATTATAGAAACATACAGAGACCTACAGCCAAACATTAGGAGGAGTTTGGGGTATCTTGCATAAGAGGGGGAAGAAGGATTATGGGAGCCAGAGTGGACAAGGATACCACAGGAAAACCCACAGAATTGACTATATTGGGCTCATAGGGGTTCACAGAGACTGAACCAACAACTAGAGTTTGCATGAGACTGACGTAGGCCCTCTGCACATATGTAACAAAAGCTTGGTCTTCTTGTGGGATTTCTAACCAATGAAGCAGAGGCTATCTCTTACTCCATTACCTGCTTTTGAAACCCTTTCTTTCAACTGGGTTGCTTTGTTCAGCCTTAATAGGAGAGAAGGTTCCTAGTCTAACTGCAACTTGGTAGACCATGGCTGACTGATATACAGGAGACCTGCACTTTTCTGAAGAAAAAGGAGGAGTGGATGGGAGTGTTGAGTATAGGAACTGGGAAGGATGGAGGAATGGGGGGAAACTGATTGAGCTGGAAAAATTTAACTAATTAATAAAATAGTTTTTAATAAATTTTTAGTTTTTATAAAGTTCAAATATAAAAGAATTCTTAAAAAATGAGCATCATTCTTATATACAGAGTCAGTTAAATCATAATGAAATTCAAGAAATCACATTACAAATGCTCCATTACAATATGATTTGTTTAAACAGCTCTATTATTGATAATCTTGCCAACATTTATATATGAGGAACATGATTGGAGACATATGGCAGTAGTTAAGAGCATTTGTTCCTCTTGCATAGGAACAAGGTTCAATTTACATTTCCAGGTGATTTGAAGCCCTCTTCTTGCCTCCAAGGAGACCTGTGTGCATGTGATGCACATAAACACATGTAGACATAGACATAAAAAACAAAATTTAACTATTTTTAAAGGAAGAAATAAAGCTAAGACAAACTACTTTCATGCTGCCAAGATTGCTCAGTAAGTTGCTTGCGTGCATGTGTAAAGATGTGAATTTGAATCCCCAGAACACTTGTCAAAGCTGGATAGCTCATAGCAGTGCCTGCATTGACAGTGTTCCTGAATGCATATGGAGGGTAGAGACTCATGCACAAAGAACACACAGGAAAGGAAACATGGGTTGTCAAATACTGAGTTGAATTTTCCTTTTGTCTGTTTTTCTCATTAGAGTAGCATGTGTAAGGGATATGGCCTTCTTAACACTTCAGAGGTTCAGACGCCCTTTGGTGTGTAGTATCATACCTTACTGCCTCCCTTTGTTCACATTCAATCACAGACCTGTGTATGCAGCTGGAGGTAAATATGCATTTTGGGGTTCATTTTTTCAAACTACAAATAGCTACCTTTTTTCAAACTACATATAGCTACCCACTGTAAACCCCTATAATACCTCAGTCCTGAGCTATTGGTAGGCTTGAAATTATTTTCTCCTTTCTCATATATCTGCATCACAGCTTCAGAATGTGGTTTCCTATGTGTCCATTTGACAAACTGAATTCCCCATTTGGGAAAAATGAAAATGTTTTCCTACAAGATCCATCGAAGTCCTGATGATGATTGGGAATACATGAATTAGTACAAAGTTAATCAGGAATAGGTGAATTGGTACAAAGTTTCTGAGTATATTACATAAAAGGTACCATTTGTGGTTGTTCTTGAATGTTTGAAAAGCTCCCTAGCAGTTGAATTCCAGCACCTGTAATCCTTTCTAACCACTTCAGCATTGGCCCAGTGATAGCACCATTCACTTCAAACAGCACCAGCATTGATTTTGAAATAAAAGGTTCCATATGGGATTCAAAGGTTTTACAGTGACCCAGTGAGAAGCAATAAGCCTGAACTTTTAGGGATTTGTTTTATAACCAGTAGGTGTCTTAGACATACACGCTTGTAATGCTGGTTGATAGACCTAGCTGACATTGAAACACTCAATTTGTTTTACTCTTTTGTCTTTAGGAGCGCAGACCCATTGACCTTGGAAAACAAGTTTATCTTACTCCTTTTAGCCTATTGTGTCTAATACTCTCTTAGCACCACACATAAACAAATGCATATAATCAAGTATGTCCCGACTTTATACATTCCATTTGAATTAAGTTGATTTAACCACTGAAGCACATTAAGATGATATTATCTGAATAATTGTCAAGAATATTAATAAAAAATATTTTAGGATATTTGTTTTCTTGACATGTTTTTTAAACCTTCATATTTTATGGTAAAATCATATTAAAGTTATTTTGCCATCTTAAAATTAAAAATTTTAAAACCATAGATAAAAATGTAAAAAGAGGCATGATAAACACCTAAACATTGTTGCCTTTTTTTTTAAGGTCTGGAAAAAGTAACACAATATTTAACATAAGTGGCAAAATTAACAACAAAAGTATTAAAAGGTAATTAATTTTCTCTATGTCAAGTAATGTCAGTTAAAAATCCCATTACAATGATCCCTATCATAACAATAAAAAGGAATACTGTTCTTTATGTAGACTTCTGAAGGATAAAAAACAGCAGTGTTCTTAAGCTTCTATGAACTCTACAAATAAAAAAGCACATTGCTGAGCAAGAAGAGATCTTAAGTGCATAGTGGTGGAATTATTTCAGAGTAGCCAATTGCCTAGAAATTTTGAACAAAATAGAACTGCATGCTCAATATCCAAAAGCTCATTAAATCATGGGTGCATGATGTTGATAGGTGTCACATCAAACACATATCAACTCATTTCATATGAAGTAAGCATCGCCTATAAAATGCAGTTAAGGCAAATGAATTTGTAATACAAAGCAAAATACTAGTTTTGTAGAAAAAAACATGACTAGGTGTTCTGGTGAGTTCTAAGAAGATTTGATGAAATAGCTCCTCTTTAATGCTGGAGCATTGACAATGGCAAGGCATTGCTCGGGGAACACGTAGGAATGATGGTTTTCTAAGGACAAGTTGAATGTTTCCTGAGAGGAAATGAAGTGTGTGGCAGAAATATGGTGTAGAATTATAACAGGATAATCTGTGTTTTCTTTATAATATTTCCAGATACTTAGGCAAAAGAGAAAATTATTTACCTGTAAAGTTTAATAATTTAATAAAATTAATTTTTCAAATTTTAAGATGGGAAAGACTTTTTCAGCCTGAAAATTCCAAGAAGTTAACAAAAGCCATTGTAAGAATACCCTTTAAGATGTATTTTCTGATGCTGATACTGGAGGATTGTGGACTTGAAGTGGGGTCCTTATTTTGGCAGTTTAACTCAAGTGATAAAAAGAAACTCTCAGGAGATTGAACTTTCATTGTTAATTTTTTAAAAAAATATTGTTTAATTTTAATACAAGTAATGTATATGACAATATTGTTCATTTTAATTGAATTTGAATTTTTTACTCAATAGAGACATAATTAATTACAGTGAATGTGTATGTGGTACAGAGAATGGGGCAGAGGTACTTAGAACAGGATGCTCTAGTAAATATGACTGACAGGGCAGTATTGTATGTCTGTAACAGAGACAGGCCTAGTGGCAGATGCTCAGATGGAAGGTGAATTAAACTTGAGGGATGATAGCCATACTGGTATCTCTTGATGTAGAAATTATGAGCATTTACATTGTGGAAAGAAGAGAAGAAGGAAGGTGGGGGAGAGAGAAATTATTTACTAAGATGTATCAATATTCCTGATAATAAGTTTGATTTAAAATTTGACTGATCTCCAAACAACACTATTAAGAAACTATTCAGAAAAATATCTTCTAATTTGAATGGTGCCTTGCTTCAATGCTCCCTTAAAGAAACCAGGTTAAATATTTAATATTGAGTGGTAATGAAAATTCATATGATAGTTTATTATAGTTAAAAAATAAAAAAGTAGTAAATTGAAGTTGTAGCCATCAGAGTAATGATGAATAACTCTCAGCCATGTGGCTCAAGTGAAATAAAGACAGAAGGGTCTGGAAACTACATGAGTTTAATTAAATGTGTGATTTCATTAAAAACTGAACTAAGAAGATGAAGTAAGACAAATTCTGTACTTATAAACAAGAGGTATGTGCCACACTATAAAGTAAATCTTTGTTCCAAATAACAGGAACATTGAAGATTTAAAGTATTACTAGACCATTTTTGTCTTTTTCTTTTTTTTTTTTTTTTTTTTTTTGTTTTTCGAGACAGGGTTTCTCTGTGGCTTTGGAGCCTGTACTGGAACTAGCTCTGTAGACCAGGCTGGTCTCGAACTCACAGAGATCCGCCTGCCTCTGCCTCCCGAGTGCTGGGATTAAAGGCGTGCGCCACCACCGCCCGGTTCATTTTTGTCTTTTTCATTCCACTTAAAAGGGTAATGGGATTCTTTTTATTAGAGTTTTTGTTTATTTATCATTTTGTGTGTTGGGTGTTCTGTCTCCATGTATGTCTGTACACCATATACTTGTAGTGAATGCAGACATCAACAAAGGGTGTTGATTCCCCAGGACTAGAGTTACAGATGCTTGTTAGCAGCTCTTTGGAAATTGAAATAAAAACCTGGTCCTCTTGAGGGGCAGGCAGTACTTTTATCTTCTCAGTAATCTCACTAGTCTAATAAAGATTTACTTTATGATATTTTCCCACAGCACTCAGATCTCCCTATCCAGCCTCCTTTATCCTTATCTAAATTCCATTATCGCCTTTCTTCTCCCAAAGATGCTACACTCTATTTTCATGTTAACACACACACACACACACACACACACACACACACACACACACACACACGATTTTTAGGAAAAACATTGGAACTTGCTTTACCTAGCCTAGTTTATTTGCTTAACGTGTTCTTCATGTATATTCATTGTCATGCAAGAGATAAATTCCTTTTCTTTAGAACTATATAAAATTCTATTGATAATAAAAAATGTGATGCCTACTTTCTTTTTTCTGTTGATAGACAGCTAAGTTGTTTCCACAACTTGGTTATTGCAGAGTGTACTACATATAGAGATGTTCAGGAGTCTCTGTGTTGTGCTTACTTAAATGTCCTGTAGCAATTAAAAATATATCATAAGATAGTTCTATTTTTATTTTTGAAAACCCTCAATTACTAATTTCTATGAGAACTTCACTAATTTCATTCACAAAGTGATGCTTAAGGACTCCTCTTTCCTCAGGCCCTCATCAATATTTGTTGTCACATTTGGTCTTATTGATCACTATTGTGACTAGGATGAAATGGATCCTTATTGTTGTTTCAAATTGCATTGTCTTAATAGATTGGGATCTTCATTTTTGCATGTATTTATGGGTCATTTCCGTTGATTCTTTTGAGGCCTGTATTCAATTCATTTTTCTATTATTAATTGGATTATTTTTGCATTCAATTTTTGAGTTACCAGTATATTCCAGAATATTATTGTCTTTGAAGTGTATAGTCAGCAGAGTTTTATTCCTTTAGTGAGACCTTCCTCTTCACTCTTGTGTTTCCTGGGTTGTGCAGAGGCTTTTCTGTGTCCTGATCCCTTTTGTCAATACTTGCTCTTAAACTCTGAGCTCTTGGAGTCCTTTTCAGCATGCGCACAACAGTGCCTTTATCTTAAAGTGTTTTCCTCCAGCTGTTTTACTGTGTTAATCTACATTAAGGTCATCAATCCATTTAGAGCTTGGTTTTGAACAGCAGGAGAGACAGAGTTCTAGTTCCATTCTTCTTGATGTTAGTTTCCAATTTTCCTAGGAGCAGATGTTGACAGGGCTCTCTTCTCCAAAGTATGCTTTGATATCTTTGTAAAGAAAAATGGGTGACTGCATCACTATGGATACATTCAAAATTCTGTCCCCATCCCACTGGTGTGAGTTTTCTGCCAATAACTTGCTGTTTTTTAAAGCTGACACCTTTTCTGTGGAATTTGTAGCAAAATATTGAAATAACAATAGCATATCTCATTTTGCTTGGAACATTTTGGCCACCTGGGAACTTTTGTGTTTCAACATTCAGTTTATTATACTTTTTCTGTTTCTGTGATAAACATGGAAAGTCTTTCAATCATCTAGTGTCTTTAGCATTTTGTTGCAGTATTTTGAAGTATTTGTGTCGATGTTTTTTACTTCAATGCTTCAGTTTACTCCCAGATCTTTAAAGCTTTGTTGAATTGGATTTTTCCCTGAACACTTTCTCTGCATTTCTGTTATTTATAGTACGCAAGATGCTAATTTGTATGTTTTGAGTTTTTGGATTTTACTATGCTGCTAAAAGTGAAAGTCATATCTCAATTTTCTAGATAAGTCTTTAAAGACTTAAGTATTTGATCACATTTTCTGAAAGTCAGAATAATTTGCCTTCTCCCCTTACACACACACACACACACATACATAATTTAATATTGTAATATTGCTAATAAGAAGTCAAACACTTTATTGAATAAAGACAATGCTGATATTATGTCACTCCTTATTTAAAGAAATTCTCTGAGTTATTTTTAACATTTAGGATATTGCTGGGTATATTCATTACATTTTGCCTTCACTATGATGTGACATATTTCTTTTAGTTTGTTTGCATTTATTTTTATAACTAAACGTTGTTGAACTATTTAAACATCTTTCTTGTTTATGATCATATGTTTTGTTTCTTTTGTTTGCTTTATTTTTATGCTTTTTGCTTGCAAAATCTAGTTTAGATGATCCCATCAGGTTGATACAAGTGCTTTACTATAGTCTTAATATATTTAAATCAGCTAATGTTCATGAATGATGTAAATTAGTAAATATCCATAAGTGTATTTTGGTTAGCATTAATATTTAAGTACACAATATTTTGTGGCATTCATAGGTTTTGGAAAAATGTCTCTGTACATCTCTTATATTTTACTGTGTTTTTTGCCTTTCCTCTTATGAGTTTTTAAAGCATACGATTTACTATGTATGCAAGGCCATTTTTCCTATTTGTGATAATGTATATCTCCCATCCTATGACTTGTCTTTACAGATCAGACACGTGTTTGAAATGTTAACCTGGCTTGGATGCTTAGAGGATTAGCATGGGTAGAACTGGATGTAGGAACACTAGACATCTGAATTTAGTTAGAAAAATGGAACAAAGAATAATGATATAAAAAGGCAATCAATGGAAGTTACACATTATTGTGTAATTTAGGATATATGAGAAAATGCATGAAGATTTGCACTAGATTTCCCTATGGCAAAATGAATAAAATTATTCAGTCCATACAATTTATTTTGAAAACAAGGGAGAAGTAGTTTACTTTAATTCTACTTTCTGTTTAGTTGCTGTGTGGAAAGCTAACTTATCATTTATTGCTAAGTATTTATTGTTCACCTTTGTATTCAGCATTGTATCTGATATGGTAAGATTTAGGCATGTTCCAGGGTTGTTTATCTCTTCTGAGTTTAAACCTCCAGTCATTAAAATATCATTTTATTGATAAATAATCTTTGCCTGCTTCTCACTTCCATGTGCTGTGCCTAGAGAAGTATATATTGTGTCAATTAAGCACTGTGCCCTACTAAAATAAGAGTCTAGATTTACTCAGTGGGTGACAGATTTCTGAAATTTGACTATTTTTCCACTTATATATTTTGGGTCTAGCTAAGGCCAATCTAATTCTGTGTTCATACCCTTTATTTGTTAATCACCTTGACATAAAACTGACTTAATATTTATTCTTTTATAGTGTTTTGCTAGTCCAGCAGAGTACTCTAAACTAATATACTGCAAACCCTATTTGACTAATATTATCAAATACAAGTATTTAACTGAAATTAATGTGTTGAAATTTGGAATATGTTAATGATGAAGAAGCAAATTCTAACTTTTGTTCTATATTAACCCACTTTGAATAGGACTCATAGGTTAAAACAAAAAAAAATTAAAATCTGTCCCAATGTTTCCTTTCCACATGCCTCTGTATCACCATAAATAGCACTAACTACATTCAATTAATCTCTAAAGACCTGATATACCAGGAATTGTGGAATAAGCATTATGATGTGACTTGAATTAGCTGCCTATATTGTAAAATATTGGTCAGTAACAAATTGGTTTATGCCTCCATGGGGAAGCTATGTCTTTCTCTTTGGGCATTTCTTAGTTGTTCATGGGTCTTTATAAAGGTTTAAGGTTGAAAGTACACATATATGTATATAGGCACTATTATACAGACTGAGCAGATGGTACTTTATATCACAGGAATATATATATTATATATATAT
>NC_022036.1:2671147-2680750 GCF_000317375.1 Microtus ochrogaster
ATATAATTTCAACTATACTAGAGGAAAGTCCCTATACTTGGAAGTAGTCAACCAACACAAACTGGACTCCACATGATATTTTTAAAGATAAATTGAAGAACATAAAATTAGATAGGTAGAGAGCTAGAAAGGCATCTTAGAGGAGTTCAGAAAAAAGAAACAATAAGGTTAAAGTATATTTCATGAATTTCCCAAAGACAAAAATAAAAACAATGTCTTTCAATTTACAAAAATACCAAAGTCAAATAATTGCAAATATATGAAAGATTATTTATAAATAAAATAAATGACAGCAAGTGTGAAAAATTTCTACTTAATTCTAAGAAATCTAGTATGTATAACATAATTTGTATATGTACTTTTATTGACAATTTAACATTAAAAGAAAGAAGAAAACACATAAATATCCAGTTGAATTGTCCTAAGTTTTAATGGAGTGCTTTTGATGAATGATTGCCTTTAAAACTTTAAAACATCATTTACTCAACTTTTGAACATAAATAAATGTTGATCTCAAGCCTACAGTCAGTGAAGTTAAAGGAAATCAAAGTCTTGTCAGAGTCATAAATTATGGCAAACACAGTGAAGTAATAGTGCCCTTATATGTTTCTGTAATGATTCCTGGAGACAACACAGAACCCTCGACGAAATGGATGCTGTTAGAAGAGATTAGGTAGTTCTTGATAACCTAGGTTGTTTTCTTTGAGAAAGGAATCAGAAAACAAATTGAATTCTAGATTCCTTCCATCCAAACTGAGTTTATGAAGGAAATTTGGAAAGACAGAGTATAAAAGGGCATTTGTCTTTACTCTTAGTTTTGGCATCAGTGTATAGGGGGAAATACAAACAAGAGTATAATAGGACATTTGTCTTTACTCTTAGTTATAGGCATCGGTGTATAGGGGGGAAATAAAAACAAGCTGATACTGACATAGTACATAATTTATCTTTGATCCTTTCAGATAATTTCTTTCCTATAATCTACTCTAATATTTTAAGAAGCATCTGTACTGAACTATTAAAAATTTAGTTCATAAAGACATAATGTAGTTAATCTACAACAGAATAGTCTTTATGGATATGTTTTAAGCCTATTGTTTGATCCCCTAATGTATTTATCAAACTCCAGATGCATGATATTCAAGATAGTCAATTAATCATGTCATCAACAAATGAGTCCATTTTTCTCAATTGAGTTAAATATGAATTCTTAGGTATTTTTAAAATATCATGCTAATATCAAACAGTCATATAGTGTTCTATGGTAATTTTAATAATTTTTCTCATTTAAGAAAAAGTGAAACATTAATTATTAGGCAATTGAATCATCTTCAACTATGATGCCCAGCAGTCATATTTGACTCTGTATACACCTAGTTATTTATCTCCAAATGATTGTTCCCAAACACTACATATGTAATTATAAAATTACATCAATTTTATTTCTAATTGGGAATTCTAAATTTTTGCAAAATTATTGTGGTATCTGACTGATTCAGTTTTTTTCCCCTGTGGCTCTGATAAAATACCCTTACAAAAAATGGAGGAAGTGTTTGTTTTACCTTATAGTTCAAGATGTGATCCTCTGAGTCAGGTGGTTAAGGCATCAAAAACTTGATACATCATAACCACAAAAACTGAGACAGGGTTCCCTATACCAAATATTATAATCAAATATAAAATAATATAATATAATATAATATAATAATATAATATTCCATAGCCTTACCCAGAGATCCCAGTTAGCTTTTAGATCGTAACAAGTTAATAGCTAATAGCTATTACACTGACAAGTTTAATAAGTAAAAGTTGAAATAAACATAAGCTAAACAATAAATTCATACTGGATACTGATCCTCACTAAAATAATAATGCAATTTACATGGTAAAGAATAAATTAATAGAGATTTAAATTATTTTCACAGAAGAAATAAATGTCTTAACAATTAAGTAGAACTTGGTATATAAAGTCAATAATTGGTCGATATAAAACAGTCAGAATTGTGCACATTAATTGGAACTAATTGATCAATTTGTGCTAATTAATTTGTAGTGATTAACCTACTTACAGAATAAATATAAGCGAAGGCTTAATAGGAAAGCTAGAGATTCAGCAAAATTGTAAAGATCACAAAATAGGCCTTGACTCCTTCTATTAAATAGGCAAAACAAACAGTTCAGTTAAAAACTTGAAAGAAACCATGAATAGGCATTTCTCAAAAGTGGCCTACAAATGGCCAGAATGTAGCGTAGCGTGTATGTGATCCTATCCATTCCTCATCAGAGAAATATAATTCAAAAGTACATGGAAGCATTTACCCCACACATGTTAGTATGGCACTCTGTTGATTTTTTTAAATGGGATTCTCATAACTGTGTTAATTGCACTTCATTTTATTTGTTGAAGAAAGGAAGAAGGAAAAGCATTAAGCTCTGCCTCAAATAAATAATATTGTAGATTGAGACACTAGAATCTTATTATACTATTGCAAGAATTTGGTATGGTGCAAACTTTTTGTTTATAAGTTTATAAGTTCAGAAAAAGAATTGCATATCAAACTACCATATGCTCCATCTATGTAAGAACCAGAGGACTAGGAAGTCTGATAATATTTTATCTCCTAGAGATGACAAAAATCTTCACCCCCCCCAAAAAAAACAGAAGAAAACAAAAAATATGACTGCTTAAACAAGACCTGAACAATGACAGCAGTCACAGATATAATAACTTGAAAAGGAAAATCTCACGGGAATTCACCTGTAGACGAAAAAGGACAGGTAACTAATGACTCTTGAGAAAGAAGGTATGAGTCTTTCCTAATTGGTTATCTTAATACTAAGTAGTCAGTCTTGAAATCATTTGCATAAAAGCAACACTAAACAGAATCCGTAAGCTGTATTTGCACACACACATGAAAATATATGACACATGTACATATGACAATAATTAAAAAAGAGGTCTTCATTTGAGATGGAGTGAGGGGACATAGAAGCAGCTGATGAGAGGGATCATGAAGGGGACAAGAAAGCAAAAAGAAGGGGAAAATAAAAATAATTATGCAGTGTTTTTTACAGTATTTTAATTAATTTTTTAAAATATTAGTAAGAAGACAAGTTCTACAGGTTCTTAACCTAGAACATTATATACACACCCTGATTTTTAAAAAAAAACTTGCACATATGTAAATAATAAAATAGGGAAATATAGAAACCCAGAAATAAACCTGTGTTATTAAAACATATTGTTTCATTTAATATGCCAAAACCAAATTGGAGAAAGTCTCTTTAACAAATCGTGTTGGAAAAGAATTTAAAGGAAAGTCGCTTCACATATAGACACAAGTAATGGGTTTCTGAAAAGGGCTTTTTAGTAGATTAGGAAAAGACATGAAGAACTGATGAGGTTGGTTGTATGGGATCAGAACCTACTTACAACAAGAGAGAGTGGGAGAGGGATAGAGGAGAATTGTCTGAGGACAAAAACAACTTACTGAATGAGAAAGAATTTGACAGAAGTGCTTTCTCAAAAATTGACAAATTGAATCTCAGCTGAAAGTTAACAGTTGCAACATCTGGCTTTGTTCATATTTCTTGAAGCTAAGCAGGAAAACTCAACCACCCAAGAAGTGTTGGGCCCTC
Source organism: Microtus ochrogaster (assembly GCF_000317375.1). Taxonomy (NCBI): domain Eukaryota; kingdom Metazoa; phylum Chordata; class Mammalia; order Rodentia; family Cricetidae; genus Microtus; species Microtus ochrogaster. The sequence goes on from NC_022036.1 coordinate 2,674,787, forward strand.
AGCAGGCCCAAAGGAGGCAAAGGCAGAGAAAATATCAGGTGTGGGAAACCGGTGAGACATGGAATTCTATATATCAGTAGGGAAGCAAAATTGGATTGCAGGAAAATAGAGGGAAGATGATAGCAATAATCATAACATGAGGGAAAGTAACAGAGGTGGGGTCTGCCGTGTTTGGGTAGGTACATTAAGAGAGGTTTCCCAATGGAAAAATCAATGAAATTATTCATTTTTATCTGTCTTTAATGTAAGAACCATAGACACATACAAAAATTACACTGCCTGGATTTTCTTTCTTTTTCAAAATTAAAAATTATATTTTATACATCACAAACATTCTGTCTGCAGTAAGATAGCAATTATCTTTTTTCAAAACTTTAAATATGTTACTCTTGATTGATTTAAGAATCAGAGTTTTTCACAATATTCTAGAAGCATATGCATAGGAAGTAAAATTCCCATCAACAGTGGAATGGGAGGTAGAACTACTTTGTATTTAGCTTTGATAAGTAGATAGAGATGGATATTGAAATTCACAAAATTCTTGGTTTTCTGGTTCCTATCTGAGCTTGATTGCCTCTAGACAAGACAACGACACTTAATTCACTCTCTAACTTCACACATCTACAACGATGAGTCAATATTTTTACTTGTATATAAAAGAAAACTCTTTTATAAAAGTAAACAAATAAATAGTGAAAGATACTGTGTATTTCTTCTGTTTTCTCCCTCTTAAAACTATGTCCTCTGTTTCATTTTCTGACGGATGTCATTGGCATTGGAGATTGACACCTTGGAGCTGTAGCTTAATTTTCATTTACTTTCTGTTCTTAGCCATTTGATAAGATGTGGAAATCAAGGAGTTGGGCTTCAGTTCAGTGGAAACCTCATTGAATCTGGCAGGTACTTGCTATAAGTACACCCCCTGAGGTTTGGAAATCTCTTCTGCATTTCTCCTCCCCATCACTGCCTGTTTCAAGCCAAGGTTATTAACACAACAGAAGCAAATTTAAGCATCTGCTCACTTATTTATTTCCAAGTTCTATTCCTTAAAGTAGCAACCATCTCACATTAAAACGCAAGTGCTTTAATTGAATGAGACACTATTAACTAACCCCTAGTTATCAATAGCCGATACAAGATGCTGTATGCTAATAAGAATTCAGTGTTGTGACAGAACAGAGCATTAAGGTTTCTGTGCTTACTTTCTCCCGTACCAGAATGTTCTTAGGAAGCTCATAGCAAGATGTTATGAAATTTTAAGATATAAAATAATAACTCTCACAAAGAACAACAGAGAAATGCCTGACGGCTTGTTTGCACTAGAGAAAATGAGATAGGAAATTGTCAGGCACGTTCATTGTAGTCTGTAGAAAAATGAAGATTTACATAAAATTATGGATGTGGATAAATATAAAGAAAAAACCAACAGATTATAGTCACATCTAGATTAGAAACTGACCATTCCCTAATGAAGTTCTTAAAAATCTGGCTCTTTTAATAATTCCAGCTATGGGACTACCCTTGTAGCTGGTGCTTAACTATTACCAGTTGTGTACTTGTGCATAGCACCAAAAGTGTAAAGGCCGTTGTTGCGGGAGGTCCTTCCGCTCCTCCAGCCTATAGCCGCTGAGATACCCGCCCATTGGGGCGTGGTCTCTCTCCCTTTAAAAAAGCGGCCACTTCCTTCTCTCGCTCTCTTCACTTCCTGCTCGGCTGACGGCTAGACTCCCTTCCTGGTCGTACAGAGGGCTGACGGTGATCTGTAAGTTTTTTTCCCCTTTAAATAAATACTACCCTATTAATTATAATTCCAAACTGCTGTGGCATCGTTTGTGACTTACGTCTACAGGCCGTGTTGATTTGTGCTTGAAATACTTACACACAGAGGCTCTGTGATACAAAGTGTGTGATCTTAGCTAAGAGGCTGGTACCAAGGGCCACAATTTTATACAAATAGAAGTGTGAGTGTATTATGACTTTTAGATCTCTGAAGTTTTATATCTGAACTTCTATCCATAGACTTATTTTCTCTTTTATCTTGTAAATGTGATTTTCTCATTTTAAAAAATCAAATACTTTAAAAATTAAAATAGATATGAATAATATCAAAAGATACAGTAGGCAAAGTAAATGGCATTCCTATATCTGATACCAATACTGCTTTATGTAAAGATGAATTTAAATTATTTTCAATCTCATAAAATTTTTTACCTAGAAGAGAGAATCATCTACAAAAGAGGTTGTAACTTTTACTCATACCTATGAAGATGTCTAATTTTATAAGGAAAATAATCATAAAGCTATTTAAATAATACTACTGCTAACATTATGATTTAATGACACTTCTTATTATGATATTGGAGAAGTTTGCACTTCACATTCAGGGAATTAGCAAGATGTGATTCTCAACCTGCGCTTTAACTTTTAAGATCCATGATTATTCAAAATAATAGTCTATAGTTTCTCACCTCGTGTTTTTCATAAAAGTTCATCTAACAGATGATATTTTTACTACTGGGATCATTCACTTTACTTGAACTGTAGGAGAAATCATTACTTCATTTACAGTCATGTATGACTGAATGAAGTAGAAAATGTTCACAGACGGTTCTTTGGCCTCTGTGTGTGAGAGAGTGAGTGTTGGAGACAAAGAACTGGCTGAAGGGAATGAGGTGGTATCTGCTGTCATGTCTGCACCTAAACCCTTAAACTATGAACATCCATCAATTAAGGTAGACAATAAATACTCCCAGAGTAAGAAAGTATCTGGATTTTATAAAATATAGTTTATTATGCATATCTAAAGTCTAACACATAAACAACATATGTAAAATAATATGATGTCTACCTTTCACGTTTTGAACCTAAACATTAACAAAATTGTTTATATTTTGGAAAACATAAGTCACATAGAATAACATTCAAATCTTTGTCTTCTTTGTATTTTCTAGTTCTCTGTCACTTTAAGTTACCTAATGCCTATTTTAAACTTTCACGTTATTTGCTGAATTTCAAAATACAAAACTTATTTACGAGGTTAGGTATTAATTTTGATTATCCTAAAACTCTGACTTCCAACAGTAATGGTAGTAGGAAAAAAACTGTAAAATGTTTTAAATTGACAATTTGTAAAATATACCAACATTTATGAAATAACTAAAAATTATATTTCTAGTAGTAACTATACAGCCTATGATTAGATGTTCTTCATGGTACAGTAGTATTTTTTATTTATTCTTCACATAAACTTTATGAAATATATACTATTACAATTCCATTTAAGCCATGAAGATGAATAATAGATAAATCTGTATGTGTGCTAAGTGAGTTATCAGTGGATAAGGCAGCCTGTCACACAATATAAGGATCTGAGTTTAAGTCCTTATCAACCATGTTCAAAGTTGGGTGTGGCCATGTTTGTGTCTTTAGTCCCAGAGCTGTGGGGATTAGGAGGCAGTAGGATCACTGGAAATTTCTGGCCTTTAGCCTAGATCCACATTCAGTGAGAGACCCTGTTTTCAAAGAATAAGTTAGCAAGTGATAGAGCAGAACATCCAGAATCCTCTTTTTGTCTCTTAGGCAGGCACACAAAAATGTATATCATATGTATATCCTATTTTTTCAAACTACTTGTATAATATTGCCAGGCATGCTATAGATATTTATATACTTATAATTATTTTTGAAGTTTGACAATTGTATATTTGTAATTTTACTATAATAACTAAAGGAAAGTTAATAAATTGAAGATGAAAAGAAGGACCCTTCACAATAAACATACTGGAAAAAAGCACAGAAAAAATTGCCTAATATCAGTTTTGCAAAATGCTTTTGGGTTATAAAGCCAAACAAAAAATAAAAAAATCATAACTCTTCATCAAACTGAAAGACTTTTATAGTACACAAGAAACAACAGTAAAAATAAAATACCTCATTGAAGAGGAGAAAGTATTTGAAATCATACTTTGGATAAAGTCTCTGTATTAGCTAGTATTTAATTATAACAAGGAAGTACTCACCATAGGCTTCTGAAATAAAGAAAATAGTTTATGAAATGTACATATTTAGAGGTTCAAATTCTAAGTCAAGGGTAAAGTCCAAGTGAGGGATGGTGGGCAGTATGAGGTAGACAGTACTGTGCAAACGTGACATTAAATTTTGACGAAAAAAATTGGGGAGTGGTTCAGAGGTTGGCTTATTAATAATAAAAGTCCTTCGCTCTCATAAAAATTTGCTTTCTGAAGGATTCATTGCCAGTAACCCAAGGACCTTCCACTACTTTCTTGAAGTTTGACTACCTCATACCTACTAGGTAAGGAATGAGAATCCTGTATCTGAGCTTTTTGGGACAGACCCTTATCACATATTTCAAGAATGGGTAATTGAACATATTATAGGTAATGGATACAAATTAAGAGTAAAAAATATATAGTTTTAAATATAGACAAAGACCTTATAAATCTCAAACAAAGACACAAACAGCAAGAATAACAAAAGATTTTATTTACATTATGCTTTTGATTTATTTATGCTTTGGAAATACTGTCATCTTTACTAATTGAAGATTTGTGGCACCTATGAGATGAGCAAATCTATCCTCACAAATTTTATGAAATCATGCTCTGACTTCTTTCATTATTATTATTTTGTTTCTAATACGGTGTTTTCAATGATCTCATATATTGTATTGAAGTCACAAAAAACACCAAGCCCTATAAATTTACTGAGATTTGTGCTTCTAACTGCTCCACCAGCCAACATTCTCACCCTTCTTCCTTTCTTTTTACTGCCCTCATTTCCTAATAAATACATTATCAAAATTAGGTCAGATTATATCCCAGTAATGGGCTGGCCCATAAGTGTCCAAGTGTAAAGAGAAACCACAGGCTTCAAATATCCTCAGGAAAAGTCACAGAAAAGTTAGAAAAACCATCTTGTTAACCAAAAATGTATTGCTTTCAGATAAGTTTTCTGAAATCTATTTTGTAAATTTATTTATGTGACTCTCTAGTAGTTACTTCACCTATACATGATAAATTCTAAAAGTGATAGAAAGAGAAGTCATTACTGCCACCCAGCATGTCTGGTGTTAGTTTAGTTAGATTTATCAAACCCCTTAATCTGACTTATCTTATCATTCTCGCCTCGCCATCTTTATCAAATAAGTTTGAGTAATCTTTATTCTTTGATGCAGCTGTCTTTTTATTTTACACAGATATAATTTTCATTAGAGATAAAATTTTATTAGAGAGAAAAATGTATGATGGGTAAGATAAACTTCGCTGACTATATTGACTTTTCAATATAGCTTTAGTTTGGCCCCCAGGCTCATATGGTTTAAAGGACTGGGCATCCTCTTAGCATGCGGTAATCTCTATTTTCATTGCATTTCCTTTTGTGTTTCCACCAAAAAAGAAATCTTTAATCTAGTAAAGAAAAATCATCAAATTCTTAATGATGAAAGTCTATCCTTTGTGCCTTAATTTCAGGGAACATTGGCATTAAGTGTTTTCTGATGGATAAACAGTCTCTATTTTCCATAATTGAAAAATCTAAAAGCTCATTCAAATAGTACTGCTAAATCCATTTATGGAAATTTCCATATTCCAAACTATTAGATTTCTGCCATGGATAAAGGAACAAAAAAATACAAAAGCAACTTAGGCACATTGTCTTCTTGCAAGATGTGGCCATTAATTTTTAAGTTAAATTATTGGTACATGTACTTTGACATATATTACACAAAGAATAAAAACATTCCTGGGATTTTAGAAAGGTACAGCTGTCAAGGTTTATACATGAAACAAGCTAGAATGCATTTAAATGGACACACTTTTGAAAGATGCTTTATATAACTGCAGAACTACTTCTGAAAGAGACAGACAGGCTGAGGGGGAGAGGGATGGAGGGAGGGAGGGAGGGAGAGAGAGAGAGAGAGAGAGAGAGAGAGAGAGAGAGAGAGAG
>NC_022036.1:2680850-2684955 GCF_000317375.1 Microtus ochrogaster
GAGAGAGAGAGAGAGAGAGAGAGAGGAGGAGGAGGAGGAGAAGTGGGGGAATCTGTCATGGTTTTGCAAGTGCAGAATAAAAAAGTTGGGACAGGTCTTGAAGATCTGCTGTCTTTGTCCTCAGGAGTCTGTGATGGAAACATTAAAGTCATAACACTGAGACAGACTCTGGGTCTGAAATCTTCGAACATCCAAGAATTTTATTTTCTTCACAGCTGTGTTCTAAACCTTTGACATTTTCTTGTTACTAAAAATGTGTAAACTAAGGCCGGGCAGTGGTGGTACACGCCTTTAATCCCAGCACTTGGGAGGCAGAGCAGGCGGATCTCGTGAGTTCGAGACCAGCCTGGTCTACAAGAGCTAGTTCCAGGACAGGCTCCAAAACCACAGAGAAACCCTGTCTCGAAACCCCACCCTCCCCCCAAAAAATGTGTAAACTATATTGAAGTGTACCAAAGTATAGGTAGAACCAAGAGTCACAGAGTGCTCTTAAATAAAGATAACATCACATGTGCATACAAATGTACACATGTATGCATGTACAACAGTAACTCTATTCAATAGGTTATAGAATAAAATAACAATACATGAAATTGAGAGGAACACTGTTTGGATGTGGAATCCTGCAGTGGTTGGAAGTGGAGAGTGAGGGGTTGGTTATGATCAAACACATTGTCCATGCAAATGAAACCCTCAAATAATAACAAAAACTGATAATATAATAAAAATTAACTCAATACAAACAGATAAAACTGTTTTGGTAGGGCAAGGTAATTCTAGAAATCCATAGATATAAATGTAAAAATGACTGTATTTTACCATAAAGACTCAAAGTCTGATTAATTAAAATGAATATATATATTTAATTTTTATAATTTTAAATATAAATTTAAATATAAATATATGTTTATATTTTAATATATATATATATATTAAATAAATTCACATTTCAGGAGTTTGTGCAGAAATAGAAAGTGATATAGAAAACAAAATAATCAAATATAACAAATCATGTTCTCCTATGGAGGCAGTCAAGAAGAGGAATGGGTCCCTCAAGGTACTATCCTGGAACTGTACTAGGGACCATGAAGATTTTATATTATGATGCCTTATTTCTCTTCATGTTTTAAACAGTGATTTCTTGTATTTAAACCAAAGCTCACTGGCAAGGAATTCTCCTAGCTATATTATGTTCATATTCTAACATACAGGTAATATTGTTATTTTCTGAGTATAATGATCAACAAACCAGAGTATCAGAGTACAGAGATTGAATATGTAGATTGGATTTTTGGCTTTCCTATTGATTGGCTGCATGAAACAGTTTGACTACATGGAATAATAGAATACTTTATTTACCTGTGTTTCATACTCTCATCTGAGGTGACTATTTTTGGAAGATATTAAATATTAAAGGCATTTAATGAGTTGTTTTTTTTGCTTATTTATTAGAAGAGTTCCTGATAAATAAGATATCTGCTTGCTAAATTGGTAACATGGGATGAACAACAAACTTTATAATAAATAACGATTCTTTTGAAAGTTCTGTCTCTGGATATAGCAAATAACAGGATCCAAATAATTCAAAGAAAGGTTAATTTGCATTTCCCTATGTCCCTGTTATCTCTAGACTAATGTTCATATCCATCAGAACAGTGTCAGATATGAGCTCTATCACATGGAATAGTGCTTAAATCTAATCAGATATTGGCTGGTTACACCCAAAAGTTGATGCCACTATTAAACTAGGGTTTGTAGCTGTTTTGGTGTTTGCCTTTCTACTCTGGTACCATGCAGTGTATCTTCTACAACATGAACACTAGTCAATGGTGGAGGAGGGCAGCTATTGGTAGTAACCAGCTTTAGTTCTCTGTGTTCAATATATTGTATAGGGATTATCTTCTGGGTCTTAACCTCTGTTTGTGGATAGACTTGAAATAACCTTGGTTATTTGGGAAGGTTCATGGGACCCCATGATGACTACTATTGGTTGTCAACTTAAAAGAAATGGCAGGCACATTTGTGACCCAGATCGTGAGGCAGGAAGACACACCTTTAATCTGGGCCATGCCTCCTGCTGGAAGCCTATGTAAGACAATTGAAGAAGGAAATTTGGTTTCCTTCTTCTTTGCCTGCTTATCCTTACCTTGTCAGCACATCCATTACTTTATTGGCATTGGAGCCTAATTCTTTGGAATTCCAGCATATAAAAAAGGCAAGTGGAGACACCCAACCTTATGGGACTGAGTAACTATGAGATTCTTGGCTTTTCTATTTATAGCTAGTCATCGTTGGATTAGTTGAACAGTAGCCTGCCTGTAAGTAATTTCATCAAATTCTCTTTATCTATATAATATATGTATACTATATATTGTATTATATATAGTATATATATATATATATGTTCATTCCATATCTGTATATGTTTAAAGAATATTCTACAATATTTCAGATTTTCCCCACCTCTGCTCTTCTCTGGATCCACTCCTTTTCCGTCTCTCATTCAGAAAGAACAGGACTTTTAAAAGATAGCAACCAAACATAAAAACAGAAAATTAAACTAAATAAATGAAGAACAATTGCATCTAGGCTGGACAATGAAAGCCAACAGAAGGAAAAGAACAAAAGAGCAGGCACAAGAATCAGAGTACCACTTGTTCATGCATCATCCAGGAATCTCATGAAATCACAAATTGAAAGCTATAACATAAACACAGAGGAACTAGTATAGCCCCACTTAGCCTTGAGTTTGAAAGCTCTGTGTGTTCCTATCAACCTTGCACAATTGATTAAGTCAGCCTTGGTTCCCTAGGGGTCTTCTACCAGCTTATGACTCTTACCTTCTTCCTGTCTCCTCTTGCAAAGAATTCTCTGAACTCTGTGGGGAGGAGCATTTGAAAGAGACATCCCATTTAAAACTGTGTAATCCAGGAACTCCCTCTTTCTCTGTCTCTCACTCTCTCTCTTTCTCTCTCAGTAATGTCTAGCTCTGGATCTCTGTATGTGTTTTCATCTACTGCAAGAAGAAACTTCTCTGATGATCATTAAAAAAGGCACTGATCTATGGGTGTAGCAAAATATTATTAGGTATTGACAGAGGTTTCTGTCCCACCCAGTCCTGCAGCCATTCAGTCTCAAAGAAACACACAAAGGCCTATATTAATTACAAACACGTTGGCCTATTATTTAAGGCTTCTTATTAATTAATTCTTGCATCTTACATTATTACCCCATAATTCTTGTCTGTTCTAGCCATGTGGCTTGGTACCCTTTAGCAGTGATGCATCTCTTCTTGCTTCCTCTGCTTCTGGGTAATGACTGCAGACTGAGCCTTTCCTGTTCCCAGAAGTCTCCTGTTCTGGTTACCCCGCCTATACTTTCTGCCTGGCTACTGGCCAATCAGTGTCTTATTAAATGAGTACAAGTGACAAATCTTTACAAAGTACAAGATCATTGTCCCACAGCAATTAGAAGTCATTTTACTTAAACTTTTTAAGGAGACCAATAGTATTTGATTTTACCATAAGTCTCTAGGCTATCAAGTATCTGGTTCTTGGTTACCCATACAGTGTCAGACTATGGTTTACAACTGGTGGAGTGGGACTTAAGTCAAATCAGACATTGATTGATTATTCCCACAAGTTCTGTGCCACCATTGCCCTGGCATACAAGCAAGTAGAACCAATCATAAAAGGTTTTGTGGTTGAGTTGTGATTACTTTTCTCTTCTGGTAGCCTACAGAGTACTTTCCCTCATCAAAGCCCCTAGAATACAGCAGTGAATGTTCTATATTGACACAAGCTCAACTTCTCAGTGTTCAGTGAACTGGATGTATGCTGTCCTCAGTGATGGGGTCCCACTGTAATTTTACAGAGAGCAACCCCTTGTCTTAACAACAACCTTGGTGGCTTGGGGATTTCTGTGGAACCACTTGACAAAATACCCAATTAAATATAAACCAGTCTGCATACTGGAAACCTTTTTGGTAAGAAGAGATGGTGAGTTGGGACTCTTGTTGCGGGAGGTCCTTCCGCTCCTCCAGCCTATAGCCGCTGAGATACCCGCCCATTGGGGCGTGGTCTCTCTCTCCCTTTAAAAAAGCGGC
>NC_022036.1:2692103-2701645 GCF_000317375.1 Microtus ochrogaster
GATACCCGCCCATTGGGGCGTGGTCTCTCTCTCCCTTTAAAAAAGCGGCCACTTCCTTCTCTCGCTCTCTTCACTTCCTGCTCGGCTGGTGGCTAGACTTCCTTTCTGGTCGTACAGAGGGCTGACGGTGATCTGTAAGTTTTTTCCCCTTTAAATAAATACTACCCTGTTAATTATAATTCCAAACTGCTGTGGCATCGTTTATGACTTACGTCTACAGACTCTGTCTCTCCAATTATTAGGAGACCTTATTAGGATTGTCTTCATATATTTCAGAAAGTTTCCACTGCACTAGCTTTCCATACCATCCATTAATTGCCTTTCAATTCCAGCTTACTCTCCCTGTATGTCATCCTTCCAAAATAAATTCTTCCCCCCCATTCCATCTTCCCATTTCAGAAACCCATCTCCACAGCACACCCATAAAATCTATTCTATATCTCTCAACTTTGGAGATCAATGCGGACACCCTAGTCCTTTTCTCTCTACCTAAACACTCTGGGTCTCTGCATTGGGAGTTGGTTGTCATTTATGTAACAACTATTATCAACATATAAGAAAATACATACCATATTTATCTTCTTGGATATGGGTTGCCTTGCTCAGGATGATTTTTCTTCTAGTTCTAACCATTTTCCTACAAACTTCATGATGTCATTTTTTTTCTAATGGCTCAATAATATTCTGCTATGTAAATGTATCACATTTTCTTTACCCAATCTTATGTTGAGGGATATCTAGGTTATTTCCAGTTTTTGGCTATTATGAACAGGGCGGCAATGAACATGGCTGAGCAAATGTCCTTGTAGGGTCTTTTGGATAAATACCCAAGAATGGTAGAGCTGTTACTAGAGGCAGATAGACTCCCAACTTTCTAAAGAACTGTCATATTGGATTCCATAGTGGCTTTGCAACTACGCATTCCCACCAGCAATGGATAAATGTTCCCCATATTCCACATCATTGCCAGAATGAGCTGTCATTGACTTTGCTAATGAGAGAAATAGAGAGAGTTAGGGTGTGAATGTGGGTGCTTTGAGAGTCAGAAAGGATGTGGAAGGAATTGTTGAAGGGAAAAGTATAGTCAGAATATATAGCATAAAAAGTATTTTCAACATAAAAACAAATTTAATGAAGATAATAATGAGTAACTTTATCTGCCATCTTCTGTTGATTCTCCTCTCAAGTCTAATGCATACATCATTTAGAAACACGGTACTAACAGAGATCACGGCCAATACATCTTTCCTCCCCTTAAAATGTACAAAATATGGAGTATATTAATTGATACATTAAAATAGTATTAGAATATGTATGTGAACTAGTTCCATATGCTACCAAGACACGATTTTTATGAATATTGGAAAGCTATGTAGTTGAAAGAAAAGTTCTCAGAATAAGTAAAATAATTCATGTGACAAGTTCTATCATAATAGCAATAACAGATAATAGTGATATCTACTGAATCGTAAGATTAAGATAATAATATAAAAATAGTAGTGTATAGGGAATTATGAAATTAATAATTAATAAATCAGCATATATTATCATGTACTAATGGCATAAGGAATTAAGTCTTCATGCTGTTATTTGTCCTTATCTTGCATTAAATTTTCAATAATTTCTCAAGTTGGTATTTTTAAAAACTTTAAGATTTTGGATGATTTCCAAAGAAATATCACCCATGTCCTGACTCATTTTCCTTCTTCTTCCATCCCTACCTTTCTTTTTTCTTTTTTCCCTTTTCTCTTCTATTATATTCTTGGTCTGTAATATTGTCATTTGATTTTTCTAAACAAGTAAACATATTACCACAGTATCAAAAAAATCCGAAGTCTTTCTCTATTGAATTTTGTTGGTTGGATTGACTGTGAGATAATGAGCCATCTGTCTCAATGACAAAGGATTTGGGTTGTGATCATTTTGTTCTATTTTTGATAATCACATTAGATTGAATAGCTTTAAATGAGCATTTCTATACTGATTTCCTCTTGAATTTATCAAATATAGACTCTTATTCATATTATTTCTACATTAAACTTTTATTGTTAGCTTTTCTTTATGTTGTCCTTCAAAAATGCTAGAATTAACTTTACTCCTTTGTAAATAATATGGAATAATTTCTATTTCCAAGCTAATCCATGCATATCCAATATCATGAAAAACCTGAATACAGATATTGCTGCATTCACACTGTGCAGACAATGCAAGATACAAAAGAAACCATCTAGACAAACCTATGGCCTTAGCCTCTGCAATTCCTGCTCAAAACTGAAATAAGGCCTTGACTTGCTGTGTATTCTACTCTTCAACGAAAGTAAATATTATGCACCTTCCCTGTGTATAGAGAATGTGAGCTTAACATATTTTAATTCAATAAACATTTTCACTTATAGGCATATTCTTTGCTCAGAATTAGAGCTATTGTGTTAGAAGATGACAACAAAAAAAATTATAACCATCCAGCAAACTGCAATAGGAAAATAAAATCAGCATACACAAATTGATACAATTTGAAACTCATTTTACAATAGGAACTGAACAGAAATTTGGCATCAGGAAAAGTATACCTATCATCTATATGATAATCTCATATTTTCAGTAGGTGTAATGGGCAAGGAGGCTTCACAAAGGGAAGATTTTCCTGGCCAATTTTAAATGATGAGTGGAATTCCAATAGCTGCAAGTGAAGAGAGGTAGATATCACAGAGAAGAGGACAGCCAATGTAAAGACCATGAAAAGATTGAGAGGTTTGTACCCTACCTTCGGAGGCTTACACAAATAGTGTATTAAGAATGGTCTCCAAAGCCCTATCAGGAGGTGGAGGATGACTGATCAGTTAAGAGTGCTTCCTGTCTGCTCTTTAGTGGAGTGATGACATCCTAACAATTCATAAGTATCACAAAATGGGTTGTTTATCCTAGAAATAGAATCTACCAGAACACCGCATGCCTAGTCCCTTCTTAATACAATCACTATAAGTCTTTTAAAATATGGTGAGGAATATCAAGTCACGCTTGTGTCATATAGTTTCCTGTGATTGTTTGAAAAAGAAAAATCACCACAGCTATGGTGGCTTGAAACGTTATAGCCTCATATTGTGGAGCTCTAAGGGTCAGAAATCTAAAATAAGACTCAAATTGCTTAAAGTCACCTTGGCCACAGGCCTACATTTCTTAGAGACTTAATCCATGATTCTTACCTGCTCTCTTTAACTCCTGTTTCATTTGACAAAGCTCTAAATCAATTACAATCTTCCTTTTTTCTCTGCAGGCTCTCTTACACTTACAAGGAACATTTACAAATTTGATGAACACTGTACATAATCCAGAACAACCTCTCCATCTTAAAAGAGAGCAAACAAAAAGCTCAACTGTACTTTCAAATGCACTCTCCCTCTTCCATAAGATATTATACTATATATTTTTGCAATTTCTAATGAGGAAGATGTAGAAATCTTGGAGTGACTGTTACTCTACTGTAGCAATACAAACAAAAATGGTTCAACACTCCAGTCAAAAACCATGTGATGATGCATAACAGAGGACAGATGAAAGAATTCAGTGTCAATGAAATTTATACAATATGATAAGAGAAAATGATAACTTAATTTTGACACAAAATTGTCAAGGAAAAATAACAGTCAAAACCTACGTATGAGTATAAGATAATGTCAACAATAAAGCACACTATTATATTGCTGTTGGGGCAGTATGTAAAATGCAACAAACTGTGTGTATTTTGGTGATATTATCTATCTTATTTTTCTCATCAGGTTGACTGAGTCCCTGATGAGGAATAAGTGAAAAGTTGTAGGATTTAGTTGGTATATTATTGGAGGATATACAGTCTATCACGGCAGACAAGAAACGCAGTTTAGAGTAGTTATGTGGTAACAGGAATAGAGCTGACTGCTCTTATCTCAACAGGCCAGCAAACATATAAAGTGGGATGTCATAGTGAACAGGCTTTCTCCATTTTTCTTTAGAGAGTAGCACCTTTGCCCATGGGATGGCTGAAACTACCTATTCAGGAAGAGTTGTGCCTCCTCAGTTAATTCTCTATGGAAACTCTTTCACAGATATGATCAGAGGTGTTTACCCTGGGTGATTCTAAATTCAGTCAAACCAACAATGAATATAAACCTTCACATTGCGTATTTTCCACGAGGTTGCAGTATAATAGAGACTTCATTTTTCAATTTTGACAAGCAAAAGAGTTACCATGATTCTTCAAAATTACCTTATTTTTTTCCTTTATTCTATAATATCTTCCATATATTTTCCATCTAAACCAAACCCTGGAGAAGAATTCATGAAAATTATCAGATTCTAAAACTCAGTTTATAGCCCCCATCTTTGTTAACTTAAACAGAATATCACAAAGCATTTACCCAACTGTTATTGAATTCAAATACCAATGACATAAGAAGGTACTGTCTATAAACAAGTCATAACATTTCTTGAATCATGTTTATTTTTGAAATAATGAAATACAATGATTTTCCTTGAGAAAATTATAAAAAAAGAAAATAAGCAACATGTTACTAATTTACACTAGATTTAGAAGAAAGGGCTAGGCAATGACTTTATTGTACTTCAATTTAAAACAGATTGTTGTATAAATAAGAAAATTAAAATAGTCCTAGATTTTAATGAAGCAACTAAAACTGCATTCAGGTAGAGCAAAATTGATGTTTAATGCTGGGGACCAGCCTAGACAAAAATACCTCTTGCCAAGGTAGAAGTGTGGGGACTTAGAAAATATTAGTAAAGAATATGAAGATACTAAAGATAATAATAAAATGGAGAAACATATAGGGTAATATCAGGACTGAATTTCAGTGAGTACTGAAATTTCACCCACATTTAATTTCTATTTGTTTTAAATAACCCTCACCTCAAAAGGTAGGAGTAAGACAAAAAAAAATGCATTAACCCAATAGAAGGCAATGAGCATACCAATTGCAGGTCATCTGGGTTACATTCATAGCTAAACATTCTGTAGCTAGAACAAAACAAGTTACACTCACACCCTAGACCAAAACATTCTGTTGGCAAACTGTTCCCGGAGTGGAATCCAAAGTTATCTACACAAAGGAACTGTGGGTTCACCTTCTTATTTAGCTTCTCTAGGATCACGAATTATAGGCTCAATGTCCTTTATTTATGGCTAGAAACCAAATATGAGTGAGGTCATCCCATATTCCTCTTTTTGGGTCTGGCTTACCTCACTCAGGATAGTGTTTTCTATTTCCATCCATTTGCATGCAAATTTCAAGAAGACCTTGTTTTTTACTGCTGAGTAGTACTCTAACATGTGTATATTCCATACTTTCTGCATCCATTCTTCCATTGAAGGGCATCTAGGTTGTTTCCAGGTTCTGCCTATTACAAACAATGCTGCTATGAACATAGTCGAACATATACTTTTGTTGTATGATAGGGCGTCTCTTGGGTATATTCCCAAGAGTGGTATTGCTGGGTCCTGGGGTAGGTTTATCCCAAATTTCCTGAGAAACCGAAACACTGCTTTCCAAAGTGGTTGCACACATTTGCATTCCCACCAGCAATGGATGAATTACTCCACATCCTCTCCAGCAAAGGCTATCACTGGTGTTTTTGATTTTAGCCATTCTGACAGGTGTAAGATGTTATCTTAAAGTTGTTTTGATTTGCATTTCCCTGATCACTAAGGAGGTTGAGCATGACCTTGAGTGTCTTTTGGCTATTTGAACTTCTTCTGTTGAGAATTCTCTGTTCAATTCAGTGCCCCATTTTTTAATTGGGTTAATTAGCATTTTAAAGTCTAGTTTCTTGAGTTCTTTATATATTTTGGAGATCAGACCTTTGTCTGTTGCGGGGTTGGTGAAGATCTTCTCCCAGTCAGTGGGTTGCCTTTTTGTCTTAGTGACAGTTTCCTTTGCTTTACAGAAGCTTCTCAGTTTCAGGAGGTCCCATTTATTCAGTGTCACCCTTAATGTCTGTGCTGCTGGGGTTATATGTAGGAAGTGGTCTCCAGTGCCCATATGTTGTAGAGTACTTCCCACTTTCTCTTCTATCAGGTTCAGTGTGTTCAGACTGATATTGAGGTCTTTAATCCATTTGGACTTGAGTTTTGTGCATGGTGATAGATATGGATCTATTTTGAAGGTGAACCCAAAGAAAAACATGTAGTTATCCTCCTGGATATTAACTTTCATCAGGCGATGAAAGGAGACAGAGACAGACACCCACATTGGAGCACCGGACTGAAATCCCAAGGCCCAAATGAGGAGCAGAAGGAGAAAGAGCACGAGCAAGGAACTCAAGACCGCGAGGCGTGCACCCACACACTGAGACAATGGGGATGGTCTATCAGGAACTCACCAAGGCCAGCTGGACTGGGTCTAAAAAAAGCATGGAATAAAACCGGACTTGCTGAATATAGCGGACAATGAGGGCTGCTGAGAAGTCAAGAACAATGGCACTGAGTTTTGATCCTACTGCATGTACTAGCTCTGTGGGAGCCTAGGCAGTTTGGATGCTCACCTTACTAGACCTGGAAGGAGGTGGGAGATCCTTGGACTTCCCACAAATACAGGGAGGGAACCCTGACTACTCTTCGGGTTGCTGAGGGAGGGGGAGGTGATTGGGGGAGGGGGAGGGAAAAGGGAGGCGGTGGCGGGGAGGAGGCAGAAATGTATAATAAATAAATAAATATAAATAAATAAATAAAAATAAAGGAACTGGACCCTTAGTTGAATCCTTACACTTTGGTTTGAGGTAGGAACCTATTTAATTTTCTATTCCTGAAGTACAAGGTGTGGCTATTAGCCACACCTGTTGACAATAATCTTGAGACAGCAGTACTCTCTGGTCTAAATCTAGTTGGAACCTTTGCTTGAGGTAAAAAACACAATGACCTTGAAGGAATGGAGGTAAGTTCCAATCTCTGACTCTCAGTCAATGTGGAAATAGGGTCACATTTTCAGACCTCCATAGTTTAACAACTATTTATTGACGAATACATAAATTATAATTCAAAGCAATATGAATGTCTGTCAGGAAGTTTAAAACCCTAGAAAGATTATTTGCTAATAAATCTAGCTATAATACTAAGATTTAATATTTATGGATAATAAAATTTTAAAATGTCATAATTACACAAAACACTATAGTCTTCACGATTATGTTCCCCAAATTTCTCTTTCATGTCATTCTTGACTGTTTTACATACACATAAAACTGTACTTATTCTTCTTAAAATAACATAGTTTATCTTTCATCTTCCTGAAACTTGCCAGTGTCTGCTCTGTCTTTCAAGACCACACAGTTTGGTACATGTGCAAACTCCTGACCTGCAAGAACCACACCCCATTCTCAATGGTTTTCTTTGTATCGTTGACATTCTTTCTGACTGTGGTAGCTGGCTCCTCTTGCTACCTTCTGGCCTTTTGCACTTGATGCCAACAAAAAGTCACTTCTCGAACTACACACAGTCATGTCTACAAGCAGGCCTTTCCTTTCTAAAGCTCAGACCTCATTTCCCACTAACCAAACAGCCTTCATGCTGTGCTGTTCTGGATTCCAACTGTCTGAGGCCATTGTCGTGCTTCTATACATGATTCCACTTCCTTGTTTTATCACTCATATTTGTCAAAATCTGAGTACCATGACTGCAAAGGTTTCTGTTTCCATGGTTTTCTATTGTCCTGTGTCTGGTAATTTTCATCACATATGGTTCAGGGTGAAAGTCAGAGATCCTGTAAAATGGAAGGCAGAGTGCTCTTGTAACTCTTATTGCAAGGTCCCATCTCTGAGGTGCTACTTACTCACTGATGGGCTTAGGGCTGAGCATCACACTTGTAACTGAGCATCACACTTGTAACTCCCATTGCAAGGTACCATCTCTGAGGTGCTACTTACTGACTGACGGGCTTAGGACTGAGCATCAAACTCATTCACTTCCCCAATCCATCAGATGGACAAGACTCTTTAGTTGCTGCTTTTCAGATGAACAAAAAGTAATAATGTTTTCTCTTACAGCTCTAAAACTTCATTAAATCCTGTGGAATTTGACACTCATTCCCAAGACTTCCTCACTTACATGTTTGGGGTTGTGATATAAGTTTTAATCTTCCTTTACTATTTCTTTCTATAGTGAACTAAGAGTATTTTAATCAATGTGCAATGAGAAGTGAGCTGGTCAGAGTTGGAATCTCCTTCTTTATTTTTGTTCAAAGTTGGTATTTTTATGTAAACAATATACTTATTGAACATTCCTTCTTAGCAAGCTTCAAAAAATGGTTGTCACCTTTTAACTCCTCAGAGTTAGCTATATTTGTCATTAGAACCTTGTATATATTTTTACCTTAAATGCATTTTCTGGTTTAAACATTAAAATATACAGTGGTTAAAATAATGCCCCATGCTAGGTAGCTTAATTCAAGGTTTCACATTCTTGTTTTTATTTGCATTTTAAAAGGATATTTGTTAGTCTTTAGTTAAGCTAGAGAGAATTGTAGCAAATCAACAGATGCTAATCTATAAATAGTGAGATACAAAGATACCTGATGCAACACCAAACTGGAAGGTTTGAGCTCAGAGGAAAAATCTCAGGTACATAGTGTACACAGGTAGGTAGTTTAGACACAGAGGATAATGACTCTGAATGTTTTCCCTTCTGTAGTATAACAATTAGATAATTTCATTAAGTCACCTCTGACCCACTTAAAATATTTTCTTATAGTCTTCACACTCCTTTGGTTTATTTGTTTCTAATTAACTCCTTAAAAATGGAAGCTTAAATTTGTGTAGCTTAGATCATAATGCTAGGAATTTGTGTCTTTAAAATACTTACAGAATTTGAATCAGTAAATGAGTAAGCTTAGTAAAATGGTTCAGTGGAAATTTGTTTTGAAAGAAAACTCACTTCACAAATTATTAGACCATAATTATAATGTAAATATGTAATTAGAAAAAATATACAGTCTGTCAAAAAACACTTCAGTATGTAGTAACATGAGTAGTAGGAATTTAGGTGATTTTCTTTCTTAGTATAGGTGAGAAATTGCCAGAGATCATACCTACTGTCCCTGAAAGACTGCTTGTGACTCTCTCACATTTTTTTGGCCAAGCTACTGGTGTTCTTGATGAATAACTTTATTACCTGTTCCCAGTAAAGACAGACACTATGCTGATAAATGAGTACCTCACAAAACATGCAGACAAATTTTGCCTGAGAAAAATTATGCACGATAATGAACAATTATCACATATTTTTCTTCAAATGCTAACTCTAATTTGTGATACACTAATATTCTTTTGGTTGTATATAGCTGATCTTTTACTAAACTGTATTAATGATGCCTATTTTATACTAAACTTTGAAATCATTAAATCAGGAATAATGAGACAATTTCATTGGTCATAATTACTTGTACAAAAAAAAAAAAAAACAAAAACAAAAAAAAGGCCGGGCGGTGGTGGCGCACGCCTTTAATCCCAGCACTCGGGAGGCAGAGGCAGGCGGATCTCTGTGAGTTCGAGACCAGCCTGGT
>NC_022036.1:2701745-2708530 GCF_000317375.1 Microtus ochrogaster
CCAAAGCCACAGAGAAACCCTGTCTCGAAAAACCAAAAAAAAAAAAAAACAAAACAAAAAAAAAAACAAATAATTACTTGTACAAATATCATAAATTTTGCTAACATGGGATAATGGGGACAGATTTCACATCTCACTGTTTTAAATAAACATTAATGAATGTTTTTTAGTTTGTTTATTTGTTTCTACCTCTGCATTCGAGGGACCCTTCCATGCAGAGAGCTGAGTTGATTCAGATCCAGAGACTCTGGAGGCTTTTCTCCTTGTTGTCACAACTGTGTGCCAAGCTATGTATTTCCTTGATTATTTGCAACACATTGTTACAAAGACCTGCCATAAGATGTGTCTGATAGCAAATGAGAAGAGATGCTTGGAATTAGACAAGCAGAAGCACAGTTAATGCCTCTCCTCATTTTGAACATGAACAAGCAGAAACCTAAATGAAACCATTAGTTTGGATCTGCAAATCCATTGGAACTTGTGTAGTCTCAGAAGAAAGAATGAAGCAAGAGAGATGTATCTATGTTCAAAATTGCTGGCAAAGTGGAGGAAGATAAGAGCATGGCCCTAGCAGTGCTTAATTTGGGCAGAATTGATTGGAAATCTTTCAATTAGTGTATATAGTAACATCTTTGCAAGGGCACTACAATATGTCTTCTTACACTGCATTCATGTTTTAGGTCAAAGAACTATTATCTATGTTGTTGCAAGTCGAATACAGACTAATATATATATATATATATATATATATATATATAATGTTATATTATATATTATTTATATATGTGTATATATAATAACAGTTATATTATATAACAGTTATAACCAGTTATAACTCATCAGCTGCATCATCAATATGAGCATAACACTGCAGGAGATCTCTCTAACCACTATCACATCATTTCCAACAGGTACTTTCACTTTTCTTTATGGTGACTGGAGAATATGCTGAGAAAAGTTACTTCACTGTTACTTTCCCCACTTGACTAATGAAATAATTCTACTGCTCCCTTATCCACACAGTCCATCTGTGCCTCATATACTAAACAGCCTAAAGTTTCATATTGCTTTATGAACACTGGTAAAAACTTATCCTCATCACCCACATAAAGAGCAATTTGCCATTTGTTTTGTAGCCCACAAACCTCAGTGAACTTCAGTTAATCCCAAACATCATTAATCCAAATATAACAGTCATATTAGTCAGTACTATTAGAAAACTAAAGTTTTTCTAGTTATTGTTATAAAGAGAGTTAAACCAAGACATTTTATTTCATTTGATAATTTACAGAAGCAAATTAGTAAATCCACAATTCTTCAAAAGGACAGTATAGGTATTAGTAATCCTGAGAGTTCATCTTGGTTATCAAGTTGATTGGATCTAGAGTCACATAGGAGACAAGCCTCTGGACATGCCTACAAGCGAGTCTTTTAATTAGATTGATTGAGGTGGAAAGATCCACATTAAAGGGGTGCAGCAACTTGAGAACCAGAATTCAATTCCTTCTGCTTCCTTTTAATGAGTACAGTTACTTCCTCAGAATCCTCCATCTTGGATTTCCCTACCATAGTGGACTGTACATTCTATGAGACAAGATAAAGCCTTTCTCATATATCCTGTTTTGTTTTGTTTTGTTTTTTTTTTTTCAGGGCATTTTTTTATCACACCAGGAACAGACACAAAATGAAACTGTGTTTTGCAGGACTGACCACAACATCCCATCTCATTCTGTGTCTGCATCTTCTTCTGTCAAGTTTGCTTTCCCCACCAGAGAATGCAGGCTGACTTTGTAACTTCCTTCTGTAATAAAGGAACTTCCATACCTAGACTGCAGACTCCCTTGTTCATTGTCGTTTTAATTCTCACTGCCCAGAGAAGCTGCCCTTTGAATTAGCTGGGAGGAATTTTTCAGAGACTGACTCCATGTGGAACTGTGAAAAGACCTCCATTTAGGGATGTCAAGTCTACACATACTTCAGCCAGCCTGACAGTTGCCATAGGGTGTGAGAGGACAATGCCTAGGCAACAATATTTGAGCCTGAAAAATCACAATCAGCAAATTATATAATTAATTCATGAAATTCTGAGCAATAATCAACTATTGTTTTAAGCCATTAATCTACCCTGTATATGTAAAGCAGAGTAGTGGATTCAAGGGAAACACAAAATAAGATGGGGTAGTACTGAAATTTCCAGAATGGCAGAGAAACATTCTTATAGGGAATCTAGGAACCAGAAAGTCAATGATTTTTTTTATTTCCTTGTTTTTATATGGCAATCCATTCTGTCTTACTAGGTAAATTGAAAGAACTATTACTTAATTTGTTGAACCAATTGTGTATTTCTCAGTAAAAAAATCAGGATCTCATTTTATAGAAACGCTGAAGTTTGGGATTCTTACTGAAATTCAATTGTTAGGTGATGGGAATACCTTCTTACCCAATTATCTTTAAGAGGTGGGACCAAGTTAGGGTGTGGCTTTCTGGGACCCAGAGAAAAAAAGACTCCTGACCCAGGTGCTCTCTCTCTCTCTCTCTCTCTCTCTCTCTCTCTCTCTCTCTCTCTGTGGTTCCCTTGCTGCACAGCTGAGCTTGGACTTCTCATTCCAGTTTAGTGAGTTTTCTCCTTATAATAAATAAATATAATTGTTTATCTTTAAGTTAGCCTGGCTATTTCCCAAATTGAATTAGCTTCTACAGTTGGCACCCGATTTGTGGGGCTCAGGTCTCCAGCAGCTCTAGCTAGCTACTATCAGCCTCAAAGCAGTTCATTTGGGTATAGAATTCCCATGCAGCAGCTCTGAGCCACTAGAGCTCTGAGCCACTAGATTCAGTCCTTCATATTTTCTCATTAAACATATCAGATAGTTTCTGGGTCCAGTTTTCTGGAACTTGCAGATGCTCAGGCAGGACACCAGCTTCCCTGGTTGTCTCTGTTTAACATTTGTGCTCATGAAGCCACTTACCAATCAGAGACCTCCCTGGAGCACACAGTCTGTGATTTACAATAAATAACAAATGGCAGAAGTAACAAAATAATCCCACACGAGTTCAGAGTTATGAATAAGAAAGAATTATTTAATTAGGAGAGACTTACAGATCACTGTCTTAGATAACAGCCCTTTGCATGAACGGGGAACAGGAACAGGGTCTATCAGCCAGAAGTGAGAACTGGAAGCAAGAGAGAAAACACATGCTTTACAGCTGCATTTACGGTAAAAACAGACCATGCCCAAGTGAGCTGGTATCTTAATGGCTATTGGCTGAAGGAGCAGAAGGATCTCTCACAGCACCTCCCCCTTCCTTTTAAATAAAAGAGTTACAAACCCAATACAAAACTATATACACTAGGAACAGATCTCAAGTAAAAGATTAGAATTACAGCCAGCATAAACTATGTTAAGCAAGGACATAAATTAAATGTTTTAATAATTATTCTATCCTAAAAAGTCCAAGCCTTGTATTGGAAATGACTTGGTTATATCATAAGAGGCTGGAAAATATGACTATCTAATCTTCAACCCTATCAAAAGCCAGAGATGGGAGATAATAGTACAGGAGTAGGCAGGAAGTACAATCAAGCAGCTTCCAAAATGTGCAGAAGATGACAGAGACAACTGGCTGCCTGAGCAGTCACCCAAAGTCTCATTTGCAGTATTGAAGCAACCAACTTTGGCTAAGGCCTAGAGTAACTGACAGACCATTTCCAGAGGCAGGGAAATTTTCAAAACCATCTTACCCTTCTTGGAAAGGTGTGACATTCTTTTTTCTTGTATCCTGTTTATCCAGTCCAGACATCTTGCATTTTTGTCAGTGGCTGAGGCATGGGCAGTTTCCTGCCCAAAGGCCAGTTGTGCTAAGAAAACAAACTCAAAGTGGGGTGTCTTTGGTGCTCAACACTTTCTCAGGGATGATCAGGCTGCCAGGAGCAATCGTGTCTCATTTAAACAAAATCCTAAGTTATTTAAATGCCATATTTTACAGATCTTTGAAGTGGTTGATGGTTAACTCTCTATGCTAAATAAAATCTGTATGTATCTAAAGAACCTAATTAGTCTAACTAAAAGTATAACAAACATGAATGACTTGCATTTAGAGAAGTACAGAACCAGTGTCCACCTTCAAATCCAGCTCTATATATTCGTGTGTGTGTGTGTGTGTGTGTGAGTGTTTTGATCACCTCTCCTCATAAGTCATATTTTTTTTTCTTTTCCTCAATGGTCCTTATTGGATAGTAATTTTTCCTTCTGTTAGTATCCAAACATCCAGGGTCTCTTGAATTTTTGAAGATGTGACTTTTCCTGTAAGGACAAGAGAACACCCTTCCCCAAACACTATATGGTTTCCTTACCACCTTATAATTGTCACCATTGTGACATTTTTTTCCAAATAAGAACTTTGAGAAAAAAAAAAACTATTGACTGTTCAGAAATTGTTTGCAACTATGTTAGACAGTAATCTTGAAACTTAATCATCACTTTACTTTTGCAGGACCCCATAAAGAGACCATCTCTTCCATGACAGTGTAAAACAATTCTAGAGGACAATGTCCATCTCCCAAAAATGTTTGTCCTTAGGGTTGGGAACACTGTTTAGAGGTTGTTGATTATTATTTGTATCAGGTAGAAGGTTGGGGTGGAAACTATGTAGGTTCAGTAAAAAAAGGATTATAATAGTGGGTAATAGAGTAAATACTTGTGAGCTATTACTTATGGATACTTTACATAGGCATAGTATTTTGTTTATTGATACAAGTTCAAAATGTATTTGTTATTTCAGTTTATAATATTTGTATATCTATGAAAGTCCTGTCAGCTTGTGTAAATGCATGTTTTCCCCTCTGTTTAGGACACTTTGTATATTGATACAACTTTAAGGATATATTTAAGGATATATCTTATTGCATTAAGATACTTTGTTTACCTCTGAGCGAGATACATTGATTACATTTTGAGGTTATTGTTCTCATTTGCTACCCTTTTGTTAATAGATTATTTAATATTCTCACAAAAAGTCTTAGTTTATTAAATATTATATGTCAATCATTGTTCATTATATATATAGTTATATATATATGTGTTTTATATATATATAGTCAGATTAATTAGGTTCTTTAGATACATAGAGATTATATTCTGCCTAGAAAGATAATCTTCAACCACTTCCAGGATCTGTAGAACATGGCATTTAAATAATTTATGGTTCTGTTGACATGACTCATGATTGCTCCTGACAGCACCAATCTATTCCTGAGAGAATATTGAGCACTGAAGAGCAATGGGAATTTTGTTTTCTTTTTGGCACAATTGGTTTTTGGTCAAGGAACTGCCTATGCCTCAACCATTGGCAAAGTACATGGTATCAGTGCTAGATAAGAAAGACACACAAAAAAAGGTCTGCAAAACCTTGCCAAGACCGGGTAAGATAGTTGTGAAAAAATTCCCTGCCTCTGAAATGGTCTGTCAGTTACTCTAGGCCTTGGCCAAAGTTGGTTACTTCAATGTTGCAAATGATACTTTGGGTGATTGCTCAGGTAACCAACTGTCTCTGTCATATACTGCTCACTTTGGAAGATGCTGCTTAATTGCATTTTCTGCTTAATCAGTAATATTATCTCCCTTCTCGGGACTTCAATGAGGTTAAAGATTAGATAGTCAAGCCGGGCGGTGGTGGCGCATGCCTGTAATCCCAGCACTCGGGAGGCAGAGGCAGACGGATCTCTGTGAGCTCGAGGCCAGCCTGGTCTACCAAGGGAGTTCCAGGACAGGCTCCAAAGCTACAGAGAAACCCTGTCTCAAAAAAACAAAAAATAAAAAAAGATTAGATAGTCAAGTTACCTTTTTATGAAATAGCCAAATTTATTTTTTATTCAAGGCTTAGATTCTTTGGAATAGAATGTTTATTAAAACATTTGTTGTGTGTTCCTTGCTTACTAGTATTTATGTTGTTTGTAGTCTTATACTTGATATCTGCTCCTATTGTATATAGTTTGGTATTGGGTTTGAATCGCTCTTGTTTAGACAAAAGGGAGAGGTGATGGGGAAACCTTGTTAACCAATTATCTTTAAGAGATGGGACCTGTCTCGAAAAACCAAAAAAAAAAAAAAAAAAAAAAAAAAGAGATGGGACCAAATTAGGGTGTTCCTTTACGGTACCCAGAGAAAAACAGGTGTAGGCCCAGGTGCTTTCTCTCTCTGTGGTTCCCTCATTGCACAGCTGAGCTTGGATTTCTTGTTCTGGTTTCACAAGTTTTCCCCTTATAATAAATAAAAATATAATTGTTTATCTTTAAAGCTAGCCTGGTTATTTCTCAATTCAAGTTAGCTTCTACAGTCCCACACAGAGACTCAACACAGAACGTCCTGTTTACAAGCAGAAATAGCCACAACTTTAGATCAAAAGGACTGTGGTTTTTACCAAGAATGTTTGGCCAGTAGTACCCACTCTATCCATCATATGGACTATGGGTTGGATTTGGTCCATAGTTATTTTCACTATGTTCTGTGATGTGACTACAGTTGAATTTTTAAATATCCCTTTCAACTAGTCTTCCTGTTTGTCTTTTTGTACTTTTATAATGCTCAAATCACTTTATCACATTGACAATATTCCTCTTATTACATATGAAGACCTTTCATCTTTTCATCATAGCAATATTTACAAAGTGATGGGTTACTTTCCTGGTAGGCATATATACAAAATGATAGGGTCTCTTTACAATGGAATTTTTACTTCCAAGATTCCAGAATCTGAGCAATCCAGTAAGTAGACCTGCCAACTATATA
>NC_022036.1:2708630-2723939 GCF_000317375.1 Microtus ochrogaster
CTATATATATATATATATGTGTGTGTGTGTATGTATGTATGTATAATAGAAAGTTGACATGAGCATAAATATTCTTGAACATCAAGTTTGGCAACTATGCTTGAGTTGGGTACATGTATATCCAGGAGAAAAGACAAATGTGTTTAAGTATAAATCCAACCCCACATTCATATATATTTGTGTGTGTGTGTGTGTGTGTGTGTCTGTGTGTGTGTGTGTGTCTGTGTCTGTGTCTGTGTTAATGAGTCAGATGTAGAGGTTAGGGTACAACTTTGTGAAGTTTTTTGTCTTCTGCTAGTTCTACCTGGATTCAGAGGATTGACCTCAGTCATTAAGCTTACATGGAAATCATCTTTCCCCCCATTGTGATCCTGCTGGCCCCAATGCATTATTATTCAGGCTCATATAATGAGTATCTGTACAAAGACAAAATGAGGGATAAGTTAATGGTATTCACTATAAGAAATCATCTCTAGTATTCTGTAGGCTTGGGAACTGACAAATCTATGGTGTTTCTGAAAATAAATATCATTTTATTGGCTTCAAAAATGGCAGTAGATGAACAGGTCATAAAAACACAGTCTGTAGAAATAGTAACTGTAATAAATTCAAAAAGGTAAAACTTTTGAATTTGGTGGTTATGAAAAGATGCTCTTTGTGAATTTTGAGTTTTATTGTACAATTGATTATTATATCTAGAAACAATAATGTGACTGAGGAGAGCTGCAATGAACTTTGGAGCTTGTATCTCACATGATTTTTAAGGGATCATTTTATATAATGTTCTTTATTTTTTGACAGTTTGTCTTTTATAATTTACATTTATTTCACATTGATTGACAAGAGTATTTTGTCAGATTTGTAACAAGAACACAATATATTATTTATATATGTATATGCAATTGAAATAATAGCTCTAGTTTGATTATATGTTTATAAAACAGATGAATAAATACTTATAATGTAACCATTACTTCTGTCTTTGTCAGTATTTTCTATTTATGTCTGTTAATTATGCATCTATAAAGAGCATCTTGATATCTATCAAAATATTACAGATTAAAAAGAACCCATATTATTTCAAACCAATGGAATTTCTACTATAATCCTCTAATTTTATTTGGCTTTCCCATTTATTGAAATTAGATTTTTTTTCACATACTCTAGTCTATTTATAGTCTCCCTTTTCCTACCCCCAGTTCATCCCAATACCTTCCAGGTCCACCCCCTTTCTCTCTCTCATTAGAAAACTGACAGGCATTATGTGATGATAGTAAAATAAAATAAAAGTCAAAAACACAATAAGATCACACAAAAATTAACATATTGGAATTTTTTTGATGGTTCAGTTTTTATTACAGAGAGATTAAAACTACCGAACATGAATACCATAGGAGAGAATAGAGAGTAGCAAAGGGGTAGAGTGCTGTAATTCCATAGGGTGAGTAAAGAAAGTGATACGTAATGAAGACCTAACAGATACAAGGGAAGCAGGCATGAGAGCCATGGGATAAGGTGATTTCAGACAAATGGAAAAGCAAGTGAGAAAACCTGAAGCAAAAATTGTCCTTGCTCTAAAAGTAATTTACAAATTCCACTCAATTCCCACCAAAATTCAATGACATTCCTTTCAAAAAGAGGGAAAAAATGAAAAACTCATATAGACATACCAAAGGCCCTTAGCAACCCCCCCCAAAAAAAAAATCCAAGCAGAAATAGACTCAGGTATCACAATGCCTAATCTCACTTCTGATAAAGGAGACAACATGGCAATGGACCCCCACATGTGGAGGAATGACGCCATATCCACTTCTCTCAGCCTACACAAAATCAGTTCAAAACAAACCAAAGGCCTAATTTTTAAAAAAGCAAACAGAAAAAAAAGTATGAGAGAAGTCACAAAAAACAGAGAACTACTCATCACACACTCACGATTCTGTAAAAACACTAATGTGGAAGATATAATGCATATTCAAAAGCGAAGAGAAAAAACTATAAATAAAGTAATATTGAAATATAAAATAATGAGACAACATTGACAAACAATAAAAGAGCCCAAAACAATATTGTGCAGAAAAGAACCCCCAAAGACACTGTTGAGTTAATTTTTTACCAGTCTTCTCCTGGGCTTACTCGCAACTTACACTTGTGAGTAGTTGTTTTACCCAATGAGACTTCCTTGGATGAAACTAAATTTTCATTTGCAAATAGTTATCAATTAGAGATAGCTTCTGGGTTAGGGATGGTGGTATGTTTCCACTTCTATTTTTAGCTCTAGGACCCCAAATAGTACAGATCCTGGACTTGATGCCTTAGTCTCTGTTCAAATGCATGTTGATCATGGTGACTTAGAGTATCCTCCATCCCTTCGGGTTCTTATACTCTTTCTAATTTCTCTTCCTCAAGGTTCCCTTATACCTGAGTGTAGGATTTGAAGAACACATCCCATTTAGGTCTGAGTGTTTCAAGATCTCTTATTCTCTGCATAATGTCAGCAGTTGTTCCCATCTGCTACAGGAAGAATCTTCTCTGATGATAGCTGAGAGAAACTAATCTGTGAGTGTAGCAGAATGACATTGGGAGTCGTATCACTATAATTCATTTTTCAGACCAATAGGGTTAGGTTTTGCCCTAGGTTGCTGAAACAGGTGGTCTCGTATTCTTGGTCACCAAAGTTGTATCGCGTATAGGTTAGAGCACATGAACTGGGCCTTCAGTTAAATCAGAAATTGGTTGGTTACTCCTATCAACTTTGGATCACCATTGCTCTAGCTTATATTGCAGACAGGATATCATGGTGGAGCAAAGGGTTTGTGGCAGTGCTGGTGTTTACATTTCTCATTTATTAGTGTGCAAAATACCTTTCTGTACCAAAGATATTAGCATTTAGATCTATTTAGGGATCAGCACAACATTCTATGTTTAACAAGTTATGTATGTAGAGTCCTTCACAATGGGGTTTTACTGTCAGTTTGTGGAGAGCAACATATAGTACTGGCAATAGCCTGGCTTTTAAGCAGTTCCCAAGGGACCTGTTTGGCCAGCAAGTCAATTAGTTATAAAACCCATTCCAAGTACTTAAAATTTCCTTTGATGACATGAAGTGTCCAGTAGTCTCCCTCATGTTTTGGCGATATATATATATATATATATATATATATATATATATGAACATACACACACACATATATAGGAAACTTTCTGAATTTGATTTCCATGCAATCTCTCAAACGGCCCTTCATTTTAACTGTCTCTCCCTCTATCCCACCCCTCATCTGCCTCTTTGCTTCTTCCCATAATCCATACTGTCTATTTAATTTCTCTTTCTGGGTAAATTTGTCTCACCCAAACAACATTTAAAACATTGTTTGTAAATGAGTATTGTTTGAAAACAAATTACTGTAATTAATTTTCTGTGAGTTCTTACCAATTATATCTAAATTTCCCTGAATTCAACAACAAGCCAAAAGAGTTACTAATGTTAATCTCAATGTCAATTTGATGAGATAGAGAATTAGCTGGCAGACCTGGGAATGTCTGTAGAGAAATCTCTTGATTCATTTCTGGTCCATGATCCTGGAGTGATTAACAGGAGATAAAGTGCAGGCTGCTAACAGTCATAAGTTTTGAGTATAGACACAATATGACCAGTTACCTCCAACTACCCCTGACATGATCCTCCCAGACTGGAGCCACGAATCATGATCAGGGAAGAGGACTTCCTCCTTTAAGTTGCTTCTGGTAGAAATTAGAATGTGTTTTTTATCACAACAAGCAGATAAGCAGTTAAGAGAGTGGTTTTCTCTTTTACCAGTTAGTTACTCTTTATGAATTGTGACTCAGATACACAAGATACATGTAGATTTATCATTTCTAAGAATTGCTTTGGTCACATTAATAGTATCTCTGTTGAGTAGTAAAATAGTGTCATTCAACTGATGACTGGGACTTGGAAAGCTTTCTATGATAATACACAAAGTCTCGGAAAATGTTGACTGTATTGTTTTCATGTGGACTGTGGAAAGGAAACTGTAACACTGGCTGTTCCTGCTTGCCACCTTAGCACCATGTAAAACTCACATTCTGCTATCAGGCTTTGCTATTTAAGGGCCACTATCACATACTTGTCCACTTACCCCATATTTATAAGTGTTATTAAATAATGGATATGCTTTTCAGGCTCAAACTAATTATATTTCTGGATTTTCCTTGAAATTGTTGAAATTGCTGAATTTTTAAAAATTCTTTTGAACCCTAGGAACTGTGCTCTTCAAACTGTCTTATTAAAATAAGTTTCATTTGTTATTTAAACTTTCACATGCTGTTGGTTCCTTGATTTAACCTTAATTTCAGTAAAACAATTTAATTTTTAAAAATCTATATTGGACTTTTGCGTTCTTAATATCTAATTTCAGTAGTTTCATAATACTGTACTTTTTAAAATAAACCACAATAGAACAAAAACAGAAAAATCTCTGGTTTTCATTCCTGTGGGCTTTTTCTTTTTCTTAATTAATTATTAAAAATTTCCACCTCCTCCCATCCTCCAATTTCCCTCCCACTCCCCCCCCCACTCCTCCTTGCTCTCCAGTCCCAAGCAAAGTCAGGGTGCCCTGCCCTGTGGGAAGTCCAAGCCCCGCCCCATCCAGGTCTACGAAGGTATGCATCCAAACAGATCAGGCTCCCAAAAAGCCAGTACACGCAGTAGAATCAAAATGTGGTGTCATTACCATTGGCTTCCCAGTCTACCCTCATTGTCAGCCACAGTCAGAGAGTCTAGTATGATCACATGCTCGTTCAGACCCAGTCCAGCTGGCCTTGGTGAGCTCCCATTAGATCAATTCCACCACCTCAGTGGGTGGATGCACCCCTCGCGGTCCTGACTTCCTTGCTCATGTTCTCCTCCCTTCTGCTCTTCATATGGGCCTTGAGAGCACAGTCCAGGGCTCCAATGTGGGTCTCTGTTTCTATCTCTATCCATCACCAGATGAAGGTTCTATGATGATGAGTGACATGTCAACTCTACTGAAGTAATCATCTTGTCTCTGCTTTATCCTCCTTTGTCTTCACTTCTTAATTAATTCCAATCCATCAACCCTTACCAGTGCAATCGAAGGAATATTTTGTTCAAATTCTGTACAAGGGACTATGATCACAATCCATCCTGCCATCATCTTTCCTCATGACTATTCCAAATTGACACCCTGCGAACCATCTTTAATATGCCAAGCAGTCTTCAGTTTAGATTTCATCATCAAGGTTAAATCCTACCCAGAACCCTCCTAGGGATCCCTTCACCTCCAGCGAGGTTTGTGTTAATCTCTCAGGAACTTGCCCTACTTCTCAAGAACTTCAAGTTTTAAGGATCCTTCTTATACTTCTTTAAAATGACAAATTTCTTTCTTTGGAGAATTTGACCATGCCTGACCAATGTCTAAACTACTGAATAGCATTATGGAAATTTGAGATCTAGATTTAACAATATCTTCCTACCATTTTCTTTTGTAGCACTTTATTTTCTAGCATGACTGAATGCTTCAAATAATAATAATAACAATAATAATAATAATAATGATAATAATAATAAATAGTATTTTTCCTTCCTTGCCCTTGAGTGGGTTGTTTCAATATGGATCTGTAGTTAGTTTTATTGTAAAATGATGCTTAGAAAAATAAATGCATAGGAACTAGATATGCTCAATGTTGCTAGGGTTGGGTTATTACTTCTAGCTCTGTCAGCAAACAAAGCTGGGAAATATGTCTATGTACAAGCGAACACCAATACTTATTGTTTATATCTGGTATCTCAAGACATTGTAGGATATTCTGGGAACACAGCTCCCACTCTCCACCACAAGCTTCATTTCCAATTTTCCCCATTTCCTCATTTGTACTGTTTTTCTCTGATGGTAATTCTCACTGTTCAGTCCTATGGTATCAGAAGCTAAGTGCATAGAAGCCTCTGTAACATATTGTTAAATTTCTCCTTAAGTAAGTTGGCAGAAAGTATTTTTCAACTTTTTCATTGTTTAACATACTTTTTCTGGGATGGTAATTCTGGGCTCAATACTTCCAATTTCACCCTCATAGAGATTTTAGGATATTGTCTTATTGCTTCAGATTTCCAAAGTTTGTAACAAGAAAGGACTCTCCTAAAATTAGTTTCTGTTCCATTGCTTTGTTTTATGGGTTACAGAAAAATTTTAACCACCTTTTGTCTTTATTTATTTGAGAGTAAAGTACATAGCAGCTTATTTTTATTTTATTATTTCGGGATGTCATTTACTAGTCTTTTCAGGTCTCTGATACAGTATTTGAAATTATTTTGTGAAGATTTATTAATTGATTTTTCTGATATTTTACACATATTCTCTGTCTTTGGTTCTGATTTTGAGTATATAGTTTGCTATTGGCTATCACCAACCAAGCTCTATTCTTCTGTTGTTGATATTTACCTTTCTTATTTGTACCTAAAGTGGATGTTTTGTGTTAACCTTCCTTTCATGAACCTACTTCCCAGGTTGCTTCCAAGTTCACTGATGTGACTTTTCAGTACCTTCTATTTTAGATGTGCTGCTATCTACTTGTGACTGGGTGCTTTGTTGGATTCTTGATGACGTTAGCATTTACATTGCTTCCCATCATTTCTTCAGAGGTTTTTTATATAAATATAAATGATGAAGCCATTTATGCCTTAATTCTTGGTAATAGATGCCTTCCATGTGAATTGTAAGCATCTTACCCATCTGCTCCCACTTTTTGATTATGGGTTCATTGTTCTGTCTCATGAGAGTGTTTTTGCTTTTTTTGCTGTTTGTCTTTCATATTTTTCATTAAATTTTGAATACTGTATAAAATTATAGATTTTGAGCTATGTAGTATTTGATATCAAGAATGGACATAAGTCTTCCTCTAATGGAGTTTAATTTATATTGTGGGATAAGTCTACTCTACCATTCAATTATTTGTAATGGTTGTTATCATTAGGGTTAAAATTTCTGTAGTTCTTCATAAGTTTTATAGCATTATCATTAGATAGGCTGAGATTGGAGGCTGTAGATTTTACATATTAAATTACTGTTTCATGTTGGTTTTGAGATCTCTTGAGGAATGAAGTATTGGAAGAAAGCTTCATTTACTTGCTACTAATCAGTAGTGAAGTGATTGCTGGTAGATTTTAACCATGGGGGATTAGGGAGATGAGATAGGAGATAAAGGGTAAAGAGATGGCTATGATGGAAGGCAAGCTACTATTGTGGAAGGTGGGCTACCATGTTTATAGATAAACAGCTGCCGTGGTAGGTGGTTTGATGTGGTACGTGAATTGGTATGGTTGGGCTTCCACATTTTGTTTTTCATGAGGAAGATTGCTGTGGCTTTTGGTAGATTGATGAGAACTACTGGGGTGGTAGGTGGACTTTTTGTAGTAGTAGGTGAACAACTATAGAATTATATCAATTCTATATACATGGTGCACCCAGAATTGGTCAGTGCTCAAGCCTAAATTGGTCTTCAATATTTTAAACTGCATAATAATAGTGACTTCATGTCCTCCAATATTCACTTATGCATGATTTTCAAACAACTAATGAATGGTTTCATTCTTAGAATTTTTCCTTGGTGTCATGTGTCCTATAACAGAACATCTATTTGAGCTTAAAATAACAAATGGAAACTAGTTTATATTTTGTTAAGTCTTTAAGTGTTTTCAAGCAGTTATGAATATATATTTTAATTTTAAAAGATTGCTTTACGGATATTTTTTAGCGCTCACTCTGACCCACATAATTAAAATTACCATTCTGTAAATGACTAAGTAAACTTGTTATCAAATTTAATGGGCAAATATAAGTGAGAAAAAATGTTTTCTATCTATTGTATAATTTTGTTTCTCATTTGAAGACAAGTTTATCTGTGATTTATTGTTTCATAAGAGTACAATATAAAATATGTTGAATGAGTATGAATTGATAATCTCAGAATAATAAAGGTTTAATTTTGCATTTATTATTTGCAGAAAATTATTCTGGGAATTTTAGCTATCTTAATAATTAGTTTTATTTAGATAAAAAACAGCTTATGATAGTTATAATATTGCGGCGAACTTTCTGACCAGCAGGAAGGAACAGCCACCAGACGAGGATTCTTTTCAAATCACGCTTTATTGGAGCCTCTTGGTTGTAGGGAGAGCAGAAAGCAAGGGGCCCAGAGCCCTGAACTATAGCTGCTTATATAGGGAGTCTGCCTAGCAACTTTTGATACTTTGATACTTTAACTGCTTTTCTGGAGACCCACCGGCAGGAAAGAAAGCAGGGGAACATCCCTGTCAATTACAGACCAGGATGTTCCCCTGCTGGTCAGGGGAAGTGTGGGCAGCTAGATCACAACTCACCCTGTTTTCCGGTGGAAGAATTGCAACCCTAATATGGAGTTATCTATCAAGCGAGGCTGGGGCCAAATGCCATCTTGTATTGGCAGCTATTCAAATCGGCTCCCAGCAAATATGATACAAGGAAACAAAGAAGAGCATAAAAAACATTGGTGTAGTTTATTATATAAAAACTCCTGTTAGTTATCTATCCCAATAAATAGGTAAACACAAAATCACCTTCCACATAGGGAAATTTCCTGTTCCATGAACTGCCAACTACTTTCTTCAGTCAAGCAGAGTCAACATTCCATCCAGTCTATTGATAAGAAAACAAACTAATTTTCAGTATTATGTGGAAAGGATTTTATTTAGCAAAATAAAAGTAAACATGAATAATCTATCTAGTTTTATTTTTTTAAGAAATAAAGAGATTTTGGCTTGTAGGCTAGAGCCTTTAACAAAAGGCATTTTGTTGTTTTTTTTTAAGATAATCATTTTTTACAGAGTGTTTCATTTCCTCCCAAAATTATGGTGACAGCATTAGACATTGTAGTATGTATATAAATATCTGAAGTACAAAGAAAAGCCTGGGCCAAGGCCCTGTGATACAAACATGTGTCATATAAGAAGGAATATGAGAGCTGTTTATGTGGCTTGAACATGGTGATCCGGTAGGGGTCTTTACTGGCTTCTAATTAAAGAAAAATTTAAAAAATCTAAAAAAGCTTCTAATTCTGAGGTGCTAAGATGTTGATAAAAAATATAGTTTAGCCTGAAAAGTATATTTCTCTCCACTAATCTCTTCTCTTTACAGAGGTCGGCAGTCAATGACGGGTTTGAAACTTCTTCTCCCCGGATGCCTAAGAGAGGGGCTTGCATAAAAGATGCCTGTTCCAATGACAGGATAATTTGGGTAAATGAAGAGGACTTTGCCCAAGTCAGGCGCAACGTATCTGTCCTGTTGCAGAAGCACAGGGTTTATTAAAATTAATAAGAGAGAGTGGATTGTGGGCCCATATTTCTATATGGCACAAAAGCCATTACCCCAGTCAGAGCTGATCACTTAGCTCTGCAGACAAGCTGTCTGTGCCCTTAACAAAGGCCAGGATGCTTGCTCCTAGCTTCTTTTGTTAAAACGTGGATTACCTGAGAAGAGATGTTTGACTGAAGCTGACGACTTAGTTCAGATGTTTGGTGCTTCCTTCCTTTTGTAATTTGGAAGGTGTCTTATAGAGATGCTAATTCAGGGCCTACCTGACTGCTAGGTGCAGACATGACTTGAGCCCAGGCACCTGGTTGCCTCAATGATGGCATAATGTGTTTTTCACGCTCAATTTGGTGTGGGTATATAAAATGTTTGGACAATAAACGAGGATTATGGCCTTTTCCATGAAAAAAAATATAGTTTAGTATAAAGCAGTTTCATTATAACTCCATATAAGTAAGAAGTTATTTTTTCTTACTTTCTTATTTAAAAACTTAGGTTACAAAGTAACAGATTTTATTATAGTGGTTTCATCCTTTGTCCTTGTTGTTCTTTGGCCAGATACATATTTGAGAAATGATTCCCTGACATGTGTAGAAAGAAAGATGGATCCATAAAACAGACTCAGAAAGACAAATAGCAGGTTTTCCTCCACATGTGGATCACACACACACAATTTCAAAACAAATCCTATTCAGTTAGAACTGAATATGGTCTTTTCTATTATATGAATTGTCCTAATCAATACATCTAAAGACAAATTTACTCTTTTCTTGTGCAATTTACCTTCTTTCATTAGCTCCCGTTCTTCAGAATTTTCCTATTTCTATTAATACAATAACAACATTAAGTTGCTTTCTATACCTTTAGTCCCATATTCTCTTCCCTATTTATTCATTTTTAATATTGAGTTTTGAGAATTTCATACAGATCAAGACATAGATGTGGTACATAATCTCCAAGTGCCACCTCATGCTGAGGAGATATTGGTAGTGGTTAGTTGCCTCTAGAGGCACAATCATTCTTTACTGAAAATAAGGCAACTGGCAGATTTCACAAGAGCCTATTTTCTCCATAAAAACAATTCTTTCACTACCATTTGAAATTTAACATTTCAAGTTTGTGTCCCTCAGAACTCTATCATAAGAAGTTCTGTGTAGCCTCCTGGCTCCTAGGTCTTAATTTAATATGGTACAAGCTTCCACATTAATTGTGATAAATGATAACTTCTTCGGTTAACCAAACCCGAAGGGATAAATCAATAACTCTCAAGGATGGGGTTACAGCTACTGTTGTATTTTATCTTCCAAAACACCCCTTCATATCTGTCCCCTATGGACTGAGTAATAATTTAGCCTGGGCTCCATGAAAAGCTAATTGTATGTTAATGTGTGGCACTTTTAGTGTTTTCAATGCTGTTCAGCCAAAGGCTTGCTTCTAGTGCTTTTTGAATCAGTACCAAAAAAATAATGAGAAGCTGACTCTATGGTTGAGAATAGTCTCAAGGTGTAGAGTCTGAAGGGTAAATGGAAAAAGTTGATGAATATGGTACCTGAAATTTATGAGGGCATTTTTCACGGCAAATAAAACATAGATCTCAAAAGGGTCCAAGTGCTTCAGAGTATGAGAAAACATAAAGTTTTTCTTTAAAAAGTCCAATTACACTTGTTTGTAATGATAATATGAATGCAGTATGTAAAGTTTGAAATATCTATTACTTGAAATGTTTGACAAATGTATGGATACTATGGAATCTAAAAAGTTGGAAAGTCAGAGTAGAATCTTGCCATATCCAATCACTTAATCTTTTATAGAACCTGAAAATGTACAAAAAGTTATAATTAAATAAAAAGTTGGCTTAAATGGAGGAAGATTTAATATTTATATTAAAGAGAAATTAGAACAACTTGAGAAAGTGGCATGTAATTATTTGTGTGTACATGCATTTGTGTATTGCTTAACTATGCATGTGGATGTGTCCATGTAGATACAGGTGTGTATGTAGACAATATGTAGACACAAGATGTCTTCCCTGATCACTACTCAGCATATTTTTTGAGACAGTGTCTTTCACTGAACCTGGAACTCATTGATTCAGCTAGTCCAGCTATTCAATGACCTTGAAGGCCACTCATCTCTCAAATATTTATCTTCCCAATGCTATGACTAATGGCATACATCACTGTACATAATTTTTGACATGAGTGCTAGGGGTTCTGTTGGTTGTACAGACTGTACTTACTAACAAAGCCATTTTCTGAAACCTACATGGAATTTGGGGAGCTTTAGATGTGCTTTTCTAGTCCTGGTCTTCCTTAATTTGACAGTTTATAAGTTTCTAATTCATTCTCTGTTTCTATGCTTTTTAACTATCTGGTTGTGTGGGCAACAGAACTTTACAAAAGTTGATTTGAAACCATGTGCCCTCATTTTAAGGTATGACTCTCAGTGATTTTAGTCAAGGTAGTCATTTGACCTTCCCCAGTTTCACCAACTTTGCATTTGAATGATTTTGTTAGCTGACTGATCTCTAGAGCCAAGGTCTATAGAAAGGAAAGTCCCTGTGAATAAAAAAAAAGAATTAGTAAAAGGAATATATACATATATGAAAAGCCACATAATTCAATTTTAAATGGAAGCTCACTCACTTCAATTATTTCTATTAAGTCAAGGTTGATAGATATGTGGTCAGAGCAATTCTCCCAAGGCCAACCTTGCATGCAATGTTCACTTTATATGAAATCAAAACAATAATTTATAGAACTCAAGAGATATGCAAACCCATTAGAAAAATCCACTTGGCTGCATTAGTACAATTAGAAATGAAAAAAAGAGAGACACAGAGAGAAAAAGAGATGGCTCAGTCATCTGCAGAAGCCCATATCCTGAGAAGTCTAAATGTTTTCATACAATAATTCTGATTTTTTTATGTTGATAGGATTATCACTGTGTTCATAATTTAGCTACTGCTTTTAATTGGTTTGACAAGCATATTATTAAAAGTTTTCTACTATTATGTTAATTACATTGTAACATATACAGAGAAGTATGTTTCAGATTAAAGCAAAAACTACATGAATCATATATTGTATGATATGACTGTCTTGTTATAAATTAAACCTTGAATTCTAGAATTAATGTTTTAATATACTTTACGTGGGATAAGCATATGGCCTGACACCCTGTTTTCTTCTCTTAGTTCCCTTCAGTCAGATCCAAAAGTAACATGGAGAAAATATGAAAAAGTTAAGTATTTGAAACAGTTCTAAAGGGCTTCCATCACGTCCACTCTCTATCACACAGAAGATTGACTCACATTATATAATTAATAGTATTTTCAAAATATAGTCATATCATTTCTCCTAAGTAGAGCCTTTAAAAGTAGGACTTACTGTGGGTAATATTAGTAGAATTTAGAGATAATCAAACTCAGGAGAGACATGATAGTCAGAGACATAGACCCACAGTGATACTCCATTGCTATCTTGAAGATGAAGGTGGTTATGTCCAGGAATTTTCATGATCATTAGAAATGAGGAGGGATTTCTCAGACTCCAATGTACAAGAAAAGAGGACCTTAGAATGACAATTTTCACAAGTATCTTCCAAGATCGGAAATAAAACATAATCCCCTTCTTGCTCGAAACTGGTATATAGGAACCTGTTCTGATGAACTTTAGTTAAAACTTATGAAACCTTAGGGGCAGTATAAACCAGCTCTGTCCATATATAGGAATTGATGAGCATTCTCCAAGATGCCAAATTGTTAGTAATTTGTTTCATAGAAATAAAAAAAAACATTTCTGAAGTCTCAGATTAATATTACACACAAAATTAAATTCAAATTGATAAACTATAAGACAAAAATACAACTGTAAAACCTTAGAAAAATACAGGACAATATTTTCATGAGGTCTCATAATGGAAGGATATTTTGGAAACATACTCCATGATGTGAAAATATAGTAATTAATGAAGCTACATAAAAAACTTTTGAAAAAGCATTTTATTACAAAGTAAAGACAAATTGTTTTATTAACACATTATTTCATTAAATGTCTGCAATGCAGCAAATGGAATGTAATACCAATCATTAAGAAAAAGTCAATGCATTAGAAAAATGGAAAATTTATGTAAAAATGAATTTAAGTGGAACTGGAATGGCATTTGTATAGCAAGAGCAATTAGATAATTATGGGTATTTAAAAATAATTTAGTCCATAACCATCATATTGATCATCAAAGTTGGAGACCATAGATGTAAATTATTGAACTGGTTATCAGATAAAGGGATATTTAATATAATTATTTAGAAACAAATGAGAAATAATCACTTTATAATGTAATTTTGAACTATCTAATGATATTGAGGAGGCTGATTCCTCATCAATCAGCAAGTTTATTCCTAGGGTACTCTTGAGAGAAACTTTCACACATGTTTACATATGGAAAAGGGTAAAAAGTGTTATTTTCAGTTTTATTTCTACTACTTAAGAACATTGATTATTTAGATAGGGTTACTCCAGCATGATGTGTGCTGTTGGGCGATACTAACATACAGGAATTGGATTTAGTCATTTTAATTGATAAGGTGCAAAATCCTAAATTTAGCAACACATTATTAAGTGTAGTCAGAGGCTGCTTGTTTCCCAGCCACCCAGACCTGAAATAATCACATGGAAACTATATTATTACAATGCTACTTGGCCTATTAGCTCATGTTTCTCATTGGCTACCTCTTATATCTTAAATTAATCCATTTCTATTCATCTGTGTATCACCATGTGGTTGTTTCTGGTAAGTTTCCATCCTGTGTCCAGCAACTGTCTCCTGTGGAAGCTATATTGGCTTCTCATTGGCTCTGCCTGCTCTCTCTCCAAATCTCTGCTTGAAATTTCAGCATTGCCCTATTCTGTTCTGCAATAGACCCAAAGAAGACTCTTTATCAACCAATGGTATTCACAACATACAGAAAGGAATCACACATCACTTCCTCTTTTCAGTCTAAATAAAAAGATAGGTTTTAACTTTAGCATAGCAAGATTACATACAGCAAAATAGTTATTAAGCACAAATTATAGTTACAATATTTATATCTACTTTATTCTTTATTCTAAGGAAAACTAATTATAACTATCTATTCTTTTTTGTTTGTTTTATTTTTTTTAGTTGTTGCAAAAAAATTTCCCATTTCTCTCCCCCACCTTACACACATTGCCCCTCCCCCAACTCTCCTCCCCCTATCCCTCCCACTCCATTCCCCCTCCCTCTTGAGAATGAAGAGCAGTCCAGACTCCCTGCCCTTAATAGAGAATTAAGAAAATTGTTGGAGGTAATGAAGCAAATGGACTTGACAGACATCTATAGAACACTCCACCCAAACAGGAAAGAATATACCTTCTTCTCTGCAGCTCATGGAATTTTCTCGAAAATTGACCACATACTCGGAAACAAAGGAAACCTCCACAGATACAAAAAAAAATATCAGTGTCCACCTGTGTCTTATCAGATCACCACGGATTAAAGTTAGAAGGCAACAACAATGCTACCTCCCGAAAGGTGACAAACTCATAGAAACTAAACAGTCAACTACTGAACCACACCTGGGTCAAAGAAATTAAGAACGAAATTAAAGTCTTCCTTGAATTTAATGAAAATAAAGAGACAACATACTCAAACCTATGGGACACGATGGAAAGCAGTGCTAAGAGGAAAGTTCATAGCACTGAGTGCCCACTTAAAGAAAACAGAGAAAGCATACATTGGGGACTTAACAGCACACCTGAAAGCTCTAGAAAAAAAAGAAGCAGACACACCCAGGAAGAGTAGAAGACTGGAAATAATCAAACTGAGGGCAGAAATCAACAAAATAGAAACAGAGAAAACAGTCCAAAGAATCAATGAAACAAAAAGTTGGTTCTTGGAGAAAATCAACAAGATCGACAAACCCCTA
>NC_022036.1:2724039-2725257 GCF_000317375.1 Microtus ochrogaster
AGATCTTACTACAAAAGCCTGCATGCCACAAAAATGGAAAATGCAAAAGAAATTGACATTTTTTTTTAAATAAGTACCATATACCAAAGTTAAACCAAGACCAGGTAACCGATCAAAATAGACCTGTTAGTCACAAAGAATTAGAAACTATTATCAAAAATCTCCCTTCCAAAAAAAGCCCAGGACCAGATGGTTTCAATGCAGAATTCTACCAGAACTTCCAAGACCTATTACCTATACTCCTTAATGTATTTCACAATATAAAAACAGAAGAGTCATTGCCAAATTCCTTTTATGAAGCTACAGTTACCCTGATACCAAAACCACACAAAGACCCAACCAAGAAAGAGAATTACATGCCTTTATCACCCATGAACATCAACGCAAAAATTCTCAATAAAATACTGGCAAACCGAATCCAAGAATACATTAGAAAAATTATCCATTATGATCAAGTAGGCTTCATCCCAGAGATGCAGGGCTGGTTCAACATACACAAATCTATCAATGTAATCCACCATATAAATAAACTGAAAGAAAAAACCATATGATCATTCCATTAGATGCTGAAAAAGCATTTGACAAAATTTAACATCCCTTTATGATAAAGGTCTTGGAGAGATTAGGGATACAAGGGTCATACCTAAATATAATAAAAGCTATTTATAGCAAGTCAACAGCTAACATTAAATTAAAAAATGAAAAAATCAAAGCTATCTCATTAAAATCAGGGCTGATGAGGGAGAGGGACTTGATCGGGGGAGGGGGAGGGAAATGGGAGGCGGTGGCGAGGAGGAGGCAGAAATCCTTAATAAATAAATAAATTAAAAAAATAAAAAAAATAAATAAATAAAATTATCAAATTAAAGAAAAAATCAGGAACACGACAAGGATGTCCACTCTCTCCATACCTCTTCAATATAGTGCTTGAAGTTCTAGCAACAGCAATAAGACAACATATGGGGATAAAGGGGATTCGTATTGGAAAGGAAGAAGTTAAGCTTTCGTTATTTGCAAATGATAGTATACATAAGCGACCCCAAAAACTCTATCAAAGAACTCCTACATCTGATAAACACATTTGGTAATGTGGCAGGATACAATATCACCTCCAAAAAAATCAGTTGCCTTCCTATACACTAAGGATAAGGAAGCAGAGAGGGAAATCAGAGAAACATCACCTTTCATGATAGCCACAAATAGCATAAAATATCTTGG
>NC_022036.1:2726979-2743876 GCF_000317375.1 Microtus ochrogaster
GCAATGGGTTTCTGATCCTACTGCACGTACTGGCTTTGTGGGAGCATGCCAGTTTGGATGATCACCTTACTAGACCTGGATGGAGGTGGGCGGTCCTTGGACTTCCTACAGGGCAGGGAACCCTGATTGCTCTTTGGGCTGACAATGGAGGGGGACTGATATGGGGAGGGGGTGGGAAATGGGAGGCGGTGGCGGGGAGGAGGCAGAAATCTTTAATAAATAAATAAATTAAAAAATAAGTCAAATAAAAAAATAAACTACATTACTGTGACAGCATATATTACCTACAAAATGGGATAAGGCATTTTTTTATTTTGATTTTGTTTTTTAGTTGTTAAAAAATATTTCTGCCTCCTCCCCATTTCCCATTTCCCTCTTCCTCCTCCCACACATTGCCTCCTCCCCTCACTCCCCTGCCCCTCTCTCCCTCCCTCCTACTCCATTCCCCCTCCCTCTCAAGAATGAAGAGCAGTCCAGATTCCCTGCCCTGCAGGAAGTCCAGGGTCCTCTCACTTCTATGGAGGTCCAGGAAGGTGAGCATCCAAACAGGCTAGGCTCCCACAAAGCCAGTTCATGTATTAGCATTGAAACCTAGTGCCATTATCCTTGGCTTCTCATCAGCCTTCATTGTCTGCCACGTTCACAAAATCCGGTTTCATCCCATGCTTATTCAGTCCCAGTCCCGCTGGCCTTGGTGAGCTCCAAATAGATCAGTTCCACTGTCATAGTGGGTGGGTGCACCCCTCGTGGTCCTGACTTCCTTCCTCATGTTCTCCCTCCTTCTGCTCCTCATTTGGATCTTAAGAGCTCAGTCCGGTGCTCCAATTTGGGTCTCTGTCTCTATCTCGATCCATCGCCAGATGAAGGTTCTAAGGTGATATGCAAGATATTCATCAGTATGGCTATAGGATAGGGTCATTTCAGGATCCCTCTCCTTAGTTGCCCAAGGTACTAGCTGAGG
Organism: Microtus ochrogaster; assembly: GCF_000317375.1. Taxonomy (NCBI): domain Eukaryota; kingdom Metazoa; phylum Chordata; class Mammalia; order Rodentia; family Cricetidae; genus Microtus; species Microtus ochrogaster. Next base: position 2,727,941 of record NC_022036.1, read on the forward strand.
ACATCTCCTTGGATGCCTGCGAGCCCCTCTAGAGTCAAGTCCCTTGCCAACCCTGAGATGGCTCCCTTAATTGGGATATATATTTCTCTGCTCCTGTATCCACCTTTTCTTTATCACAACCATCCCATTCCCCCAAGCTCCCCCCATCCTCTCCTCATGTTTCTTACCCCATTTCCCCCAGCCCCATGCCACCTCACGCCCAAGTTTCCAGTTTTTGCCCTGCAATCTTGTCTACTTCCCATATCCTGGCAGATGACTATATGTTTTTCTCTGGGTTCACCTTCTTAAACAATTAGAGATTGCAAACAAAAAGGTAGAAGAAATGAATAAATCGCTCAAAGATACCCAAGAAAAATAAGAGAAACAAGAGAAAGCAATCAAACAGGTAAGGGAAGAGGTTCAAGACTTGAAGAATGAAATGGAAGTAATGAAGAAAACACAAACTGAGGGAAGGATGGAGATGGAAAATATGGGTAAATGAACAGGAATTACAGAGACAGGTACTACCAACAGATTACAAGAGATAGAAGAAAGAATGTCAGACACTGAAAAATAAAATAGAGAAAATAAACACACTGATCAAAGAAAACAGCAAAACTAACAAATTCTCATCGCAAAACATTCAGGAAATCTGGGACACAATAAAAAGACCAAACCTAAGAATAATAAAGGTAGAAGAAGGAGAAGTACAACTCAATGGTCCAGAAAATATATTTAATAAAATTATAGAAGGCATTTTTATATTATACAAATACATATAGATATTACACACATATATATTATAAGTATCTATTATCTAGCATGCATGAATAATCCTTACAGCTCCACAAAAATAGAAAGATGAAGCTAATAGCAGAATAAATAGACTGGGGGATATGGCTCAGCAAACAACCATGTTTGTCATGAGCAAGGTCATGAAAATAGACAAAGAATTTGAATGGAAACCTTTTAAATAACAAATGGAAACAACCCTGAGAAAATACATGGAAAGTCAACCTCGGCAGCTATAGGAGAAATGTCAAGTATGTAAACCAAACAATAAAGTAGAATTTCATATACAAAGCAAGATGATGCAAAATACAAAATGTTGTAAAGTTGTGAGGAAAAGAGCTTATTATTGACTGGCCTGTAAAACAGCTATTGTAGAAATCATTTGGTGCTTCATGAAAACACATGCTAAGGCAAGAAATGGTGTATAGTGAATATCTAAATAAAGTAAATCCAAAGATGCAGAAAACAGTTTGATGGCTACCAGGTGATTGAAAGTGAGAAATAATGTCTGATTGATTGCTATGGGACAGTAAATTGTGACTCCTTTAGGATCAAATGGCCCTTTCAAAAGGGTTAACTAAAATCATGTGCATATCAGATATTTACATTACTATTCATAACAGTAGCAACATTAAAGTTATGAAGCAGCAATAAAAATAAGTATTATTGGTGTCACCATAACATGAGGAACTGTATTAAGGGGTCATAGCATCAAGAAGGTTGAGAAAAACTACTATGAGGTTTTCTTTTGAAGCAATGAAAGTGTTTTAACTCCTCTCAAAGATTTTGTTTATCCATGGGTTATACAAGTTTGCATTCCCACCACCAATGGAGGAATGTTCCCCTTACTCCACAGTCTTTCCAGCAAAAGCTATTATTGGTGTTTTTAATCTGAGCCACTTTTTCTGGTGTAAAATGGTTTGTCAGAGTTATTTTGATTTGCACTTCGCTGACGACTAAGGATATTATTCTCTTTGAGAAGTATGTGGGGTGCTGGGGGAAGACAGAGGGACTGGGAGGAGGGGAGGGAGGAGGAACTGGGATCGCTATGTAAAATGAGAAAAGATGGTTTCTAAATTTGTATAAATAATTAAAATTTTTAAAAAGATTTTGCTTATCTTTTGACTTTGCCAATTGTCATTATTTTTAAATTTTAAGTCGATTGCTTTATGTGATACAAATTTCATTTAGCATTTCAAGGTATGAAGACTTAAAGATGTTAACTTTAGATATAGATCATATAAGAGATAAGGGATTCATAATCTTCCAGTCTTCTTGAGGATTAAAATTACAGGTCTATATCAGCACCACATGAGTCTTTGATTTGGTATATATCTTTTAAATTCTCTCCATTGTTTCATGTTCTAGGCTTCAATACTGATTTTAATGATTATATTATCATCTGGATATCTTACACTGAGAATTCATCTCGGGCTAGTAATCAAAATGCTGGCTGGGTTTTATGTTTGCTGTTTTCAAATTGCTAATAAACTTTGCTAATGGAGAGCACTGTGTTGACTAAGATGCATCAAATGTAGGTCAAACACACTTGTTACAAAGAAAGAATGGAATATCAATTGACCATAAGAGGATTTCAAAATGGCATAATGACTCAATAAATTTGCTAATTGAGCTTTTATTCATGGCTGCTATGACAGAACTGGGAATTTGAAGGGCTTTAATGGGTTATGGCTCATCCCAAGTGCTTTTTTTTTAATTTTAGGAGATAGCTGAACTATTCTACTGTTTTTATTTGACTTCCATGGAGTAGAACTGAATTTTATAGCTGATTAAACATATAAAGTTTTAAAAAAATCCTTCCACTCCTGCTATAAATTCTGGCCTATTCAATAATTTGCAGGAGTGCAGTATGGTTTTAGCAGAACCCACTTACTCCCTTTGCTTTCTTTTGCACAAACTCTCATAGCTCCTTTCTGCCAGAGAGTGCTAGATCACATGGGAACCATATCCAGTTCCCTGAAATGTTTGGACTTTTGTCACTCCTTCTCATTGCATCTCTGGAGAAATTGTAGGGAGAAACAGAGCTATAGTTGCCCTGAAGTGATGTGAAGTCAGCACTCCTGCTGTGAGCATCAGGATGTTACCAGATAGAGACAGCTCCCAACTTCCTTATTTTTGAACCTCCACAATCAGATTTTGGGGCACAGAAATCACAAACCCAGTTTCAGTTGCATGGTTGTATGTGTCTATGTTTTTGTCTTGGAAGAATCTACTTATCAACATGTTTAATCCATCTGTCATCTAGTTAAACATCTCACCCTGTAGGGTGGATATTAAGGGATGATACAGTATTCTTCAATTGTATTTATATTATCACAAATACCAGGTGTGAATTAAAGATATCACTAATTTTAAAGTGAATACAAAAACACACATGCACATGTACATGTGCCTGGTTCTCTGGCAGAAAGAGCGGGAGAGGAGGGCTGAGCTGGACCTGCCAGACTCTCCCTGGGGTAAAAGGGATGGTGATTTTAGCAACTCAGCCCTTCCCCCTGGGCACCAGGGGGAAACACCCCTACTGAGTTCAGAGTCTGTCAAAGCAGAAACTCATTTAATGGTATCAAGCAGGGACTTACATAGGGTTGTGATAGGGGTGGAGAAGCCTGGGATGGGCCAAGGTGGATCAAGGAACAATGGCCAATAATATTTTGCCATACTAGAGGTGGCTGGACGGAGGTGGGTCTAGGTCAGTAGCCAGAGACAGGTTTCCAAACTCTAGCTAGACTCAGAAAATTACAATGGGCCTCACACCAACTCAAGTTAGGCTCAGAAAATAACACTGGGCCTTGCATCTATGCCTCATGAGGCCCAATATACATGCATATACATATGTATACACATATACATATATGTACGTGTATATATGTTTAAAATTAATTCAAATTTATGATGACAAGAAACATTTAATTTATTCAACAAGATTTCACAGATTTATCATTTTCACCTTAAAATGTGATATAAAAATCTGTTCAGGTGTAAATATCCATGACATTTGAGGTATTTAAGAATGCAACAGTTTCTGAACAAAAGATTTTTTTTGTCTTTTATTCATGAATTTATTCTAAGACTTCATTGCATAAATGTAAGTTACATCCTATTGGTTTAAGCAGCAAACAAATATACACATTTAAACAAATATAAGGTGACAATTATTTTATTGTTCTGTGATATATTAAACCCTAAACTATTAAATGTAAATGAGAACAAATGCATGAAGAAAAGTAGCATGGTGAATTCTAAACAACATCATAACTGTGTGACTTTGGAAAACACCACCAATCCCTAGTGCCTATGCGAATCCCCACCTTTTCCTTGTGCTTGACTACTGAGCCATTCCCTAGTACTCTATTAACATTTAAAAGGTTTAAGATGCAAGGTAACTTTATAAAAAAAAGATATTACATATACCTACAAATTCACCTCTAATTCATATAGGACTACACAAATGGTCTGGGATTCTTCTGTCTGTGACAACTTGATTGGCACATCCTGTGTAGAAGACTGATTAAGGAAACTGTTGTTTTATGATTTATTTTATTTTCATTATGTGTATGCATATGTATTTCTGTATATGGATATGTGCACATGAGTAAAGTGCTCTGAGAATTCAGAAAAGAACATCAGATAAATTAGAACTAGAGTCACAGGAAATTGTGAGCTGCCCAACATGGGTACTAAGCACCAAACTCAGGTCCTCTACAAGAGCAGTACATCTTCCTGTCTGTTGAACCATCTCTGTAGCCCCACTTTTCTATAGTCATTAAACAATCATACTTGCTTCATCACATGTAGCTGTGACTAAATCCTAATAATGTGAGTAAATAAGGATTTTATTTCATTCTCTTATTCAGTCTTCATATCTCTCAAGGGTTTAATTCTCATGCACACCAAATTTTATTCAATATAAAAAATATATCTGAAATACACTATCCCTGAATGGTTTGCTCCATTTGTTTAAGCCATATCGATCTAAAACAATATGAAGAAGAACAATAGATTTCTTAACTGTTCAATACACTAAAGTTATGAAACTTTAAACATCCACATGGATATTTAAACCAGCTCTAAAACTTATCCTTGCAACAAATTATTTTGTGGAAAAAGTTATATTAAAAATAAATGCTTGAGTTTATTTCTCCATGACAAAGTTAAAATATTTTGGAAAAATAGTAATTAGTAGAAACTTTTCAGAGTAAGAAATGATAAAAAAAATACAAAAAGAACATGCTAAATTGATAAGAATCAAATGCAGAGGATATCATATTAAAAATAATTGAGGATTGGGTAGATGGTTCAGAAGATAGCTGCCATCCATGAAAAACATACTTTGATCTTTAGGACCATATGATGGAATGAGATGTCCTAATCTCTCCATGCACATACAAAGGCATTCACACACACACGCGTGCGCGCGCGCGCACACACACACACACACACACACACACACATGACACACAGTAAATATAATAAAAATTTAAAGAATAATCCACAAGATCAACATGGAAGATGATCATAGAATGCCTATTATAGAAGGAGGCGTTTTATTGTTCAAGTGTGTGCATGCACACATGCATGTGCACAATGTATTTATGTTCCTGTGCCATACCATGCATGCTGAAATGAGAAGAAAACTTTGAGCATAGATACTCACCATTCACATGTTTTTATGGAGGAGGGTCGTCTGTTGTTTCATTGGTTAATTAATAAAGAAAACTGCTTGGCCTTTTTTAGGACAGAAAATTAGGTAGGCAGAGAAAATAGAACAGAATGCTGGGAGAAAGAAGCCGAGTCAGACAGTAGCCATGATTCTCTGACCCCAGACGAATGTAGGCTAGAATCCTTCCTGGTAAGACACAATCTCATGGTACTACACAGATTATTAGAAATGGGTTAATCAAGATGAGAGAACTAGTCAGTAAGAGGCTAGAACTAATGGGCCAAGCAGTATTTAAAAGAATACACTTTCCGTGTAATTATTTCGGGTAAAACTAGCCGTGCAGTAGCTGGGCAGTGGGAAGCGGCCTGCCGCTCCTCACAACAGAGTGGCACCCAACGTGGTAATGAACTCCACATAAAATCTGAGAGAGAGCTTAATTTTAAACACACAAAAAAAGAGTTTAACACAGCCTTTTGCTATTTGCTAGGACTTGCTGTAGAGAGATTTCCTGATTTAGCAACAGCAACAGAAAAAAAAGCTGCATCATTTTAAAGCGCAGCTTCCTGGGGCTGTGCCGCCATTACAAACTCTGGCTTTAAAGCATTTCAATGGCTTTTATGGGACTGGATGTTTGTGTGCCCACTCAGGATCGGGAAGAAAGTAGCTGAGACCATGCTGTTGGCTCAGCTCTTCCTGCCTGGGCAGAGGGTGAAATCAGACTTAGTCAGGTGGGAGAGCATGGCGGATTCCTGCAGCCATACAGAAGGGATGTTTCCAGGCTGTGCAGTGCTCTGCCTGTCAGATTTGGCTGTAATTTGGATGGAAAGAGTTTCTGTGCCACACAATCAGTCTCAGAGTTAAACTGCTGAGTGCGGCTCCAATGTGGACTTGCTGTGTGCCTGGAACTGTGCTCAGCTCAGGGGCACCAAATGAATCTGAGGCAGGAGCTGCTGCTCCATACTGAACTGTGCTGACCTCAGGCAGGAAGGATCGTAATTACCATAATAACAGCGTAATTAAGGTTTAGACTGTCAGTAAACAGGCAGTGCCATATTACTTCTACCTGGTGCAATGTAAGTTTTTAAGAACTGCTTAACATTTTAAGAAATGCTCCTGGATAGTAAAAAAATTACAGATTCACAATAGAACAGATTTCAGACGTAGAAGACCTATAAATGGATCACAGTGTTGGATGAATGTACTTAGACTTGAGAGAGAGAAGAAAAAGAATATAGAGAATAAAGTTAATGGTTTAAAAAAGGGTAAAGTCTTTAAAGAGACAGAGTACAGATAGTTATAGATTAAGAGAAATAAAGAAAAATAAGCCACATAAAAATGAAAAATTCACAGAGAGTCTGGATTCTTTGTATTGTGTTTTCTTTAAAATTTTTGACTGTGAAGGAGCTAAGTACAGAGAGACATTTCATTATATGGGTTGCCAAGTGGAACCAGAATGGATATCATAAGGGTATTATGACTTTAGAATTTGGGTCTAAGGATATGATGCTTTGGAGAGGGTCTTCTTTTTTTTTCACAGAGGATGAGACCCTGCGGCTTGCTTCTATCCCAATATGGAACACCTTCAGAAAATTACTTCACTCAACTGCCAACTGAGATGAACCTCGCACACAGGTTATACCATGAAAGACCTAAATAACAGCTCCCCCATTCAGCAGGAAGCAGTTTGGAGAGAAATAACTATGCCCATATTCCCAAATATTGTTTACAAATGTTCTTTTACATTTAAAGGGGGATATGATATAGATATGAATAATTTGCATTCGTGTGGATTTTAAGGTCAATTTTGTTATATGTATACGTATTTCTGATCCTGATTAAGGTACTGTGATTGTGTAATTCATTTTAGGAATGTAATGTATAATTAAGAAATATAGGTTGTTAGTGGATGATCATTTATAATTGTCAAGCTTATAGTCATGTTAGTTAGATTTTCTAGATATATAGAGATATATTTCAGTTAAATAGGCATTCTTCATATCTTTCAAAGACTACAGAATATGGCATTTTATGTTTTAATAACTTAGGGTTTTCATGACAATAAGACACACCTGCTCCTGGCAGCACCAGCTACTTCAAGAGGAAAATGGGCATCGAAGAGGCTCCTTATGGAGTTGGTTAGTCATTTGGGCAAGAAACTGTTCTAGCCTGGACTGTTGCATAAACTGGACACACAGAGAGGACTGCTGAACTTGCCTAAAGGTGAGATAGTCTTTCAGGGTTCCTGATTCATGAAAGAGTCTGAGAGACATTCTGCAGGACACAACAGATAGTGACTGAACTGCCTTTGAAATTTCCTGCTTCATGGAAATGTCTGTTGGATACTATGGGCCTGAAGGCTGAAGATGGATGCCCCAACGGTACAGAGGAACTTTGGGTGACTGTCCAGGCAGCAAGATGTCTTTTGTCATTTCTAGAATTTTAGAAGTTACTTACTTCTTGTTTACTTAGGTAATACTATATCCTTCTAGAGTCTTTGATGGAGTTGAAGAATATATAGATAGTTATTGTTTTCCTTAGTTATGATAAAGGATAAAATAGATATAAATATTGTAACTGTAATTCTTGCTTGATAACTGTTTTGTTATATGTAATTTTACTATGTTAAAATGAAAGCCTTCCTTTTTGTTTAAACAGAAAAAGGAGAAATGATGGAGGAGGGTCATCTTTCTATCTGTTGTTTTATTGGTTAATTAATAAAGAAAACTGCTTGGCCTTTGATAGGACAGAAAATTAGGTAGGCGGAGAAAACAGAACAGAATGCTGGGAGAAAGAAGCAAAGTCAGACAGATGCTATGCCTCTTCTCTCTGAGACGGAAGCAGGTTAAGAATCTCCCTGGTAAACCACCAGTTTGTGGTGCTACACAGATTATTAGAAATGGGTTAATCAAGATGAGAGAATTAGCCAATAAGAGGCTAGAACTAATGGGCCAAGCAGTATTTAAAAGAATACAGTTTCCATGTAATTATTTCAGGTAAAGCTAGCCGTGCAGTAGCTGGGCATCAGGAGGAGGCCTGCTTCTCACAACATGCTTTGTTACAGCAGGATCTTTTCTTGGTCAGCACTGCCTACGCCAGGCCATCTTCTTTATCACTGCAGAAGTTGCGTAATCACAGAAATGCATTATTGCTTCCAGTCTTGCATAGTTTCTAAGAATCAAACTTAGGTCTTTACATTTGTGCAGCAAGTACCCCAGTCATGGAAACATCTATTTCCCCAGGAGAGCTTTCTGGATGTTATGAACCTCAATTTTTTTGGCACACCACAATATGACTTCTATGTACTGTGACATAGAGCTAACAATACTGAGATGGATATATAAAAAAGAAATCACATTTGTAGACCCCCCAACCATCACATTTAAGTAGGGACACACTTCAACTCCTGAAAAGGCTAACGGACAATTCATGTTAGCAATATTTTTATAGAGCCATATATGATCATCTCACAGTATTATATGTGAAAGTCTCACAATCAAAGCCTAAATATGAAACTTAAAATAGTATGCATATGAAAACACAGTGGTCAGAAATTATCTGGGATAAGATCTTGCATATAATATAACTACAATATCATAAAAGTAGATATTGTTTTATTTATCTATTATTTTTATTGTTATATACTTATTTATCTGTTTAGGCTTTTTGAGACAAAGTTTCTCTGTGTATCTTTGACTGTCCTGGAACTTACTTTGTTGACCATGTTGGTCTCTAACTCAGAGAGCTACCTGCCTCTGCCTCCTGAGTGCTTGGATTAAAGGCTATAGACACTTGTTTGTTATATTAAGTTTTACACTGGTATCTTATAATAAATCCACGATTTTAAAAATTTAAATATAACCTTGTGTAGTTAAAACTTACTCTCTTATTTACAGCTGTAACTGAACAAAGATTATGAAAATGAAGTAAATGAGTTATTTGGGATTCCTATCTCAAAACTGAGTATTTTTTTAAGGATTCCTCCTTGTTTGTATTGACCATCTGTCCTTGAAATATACTAATGAAGCTATCTATTTTCATTAATGTTAGCTGTTAACTTGTCTTTTCTCCTAATTAGAATTTTCTTAGAACAACAATGTTATAGATGATTTTTAGAATAGCTCCTCCATGATCTCACATCACAGCAGATACTGATATGCAAATTGTGTCCTAATGCATGTGTGCTCCCATAGAGGATTTATATCCCTTTTAAAATTTTCCTTAAACAAATTATAATCCTATTGGTGATGCTGAAATAATCTATGGTGACCAGTGTCACTCAAATGCATCAATACATTTTTTTAGTAAATAAAAGTATGGCACTCTGGCTTTAATTCAGTGTCCCTGAGTCTGCTTTAACTTGAAATATGGTTTTATACTGTAGTTTGTCTGTTTTGTTTTAAATCTTTTTGTGCAAGTATTTCTCTGAGACAGAGATGCTGAGATAAAGACAGGAGTATAAGGAGATTATTGGAGACTAACTCAGAAAAGAAATAGTATTCCCCATGAGATCTGCCAAATCCTGGGGAAGACTGACTTTAGTCCTTGTTAGCCCATAGAGGAGTTCAAAGTTTGTAACTCCCAGTGAGCAGTTCTCAGACTCCAATGGAATGGCTAGAGAGTTTTACATCTTTTTTTCCCCCTTTTAAAAAATTGATTTTAAAGATCTATACATTTTTCTCTGCTCCTTTCCCTTCCTCTCCCCTCTCCTTCAACCCTCTTCCATGGTTCCCATGCTCCCAATTTACTCAAGAGATCTTGTGCTTTTCTACTTCCCATGTACATCCATGTTTACATTCAACAATCAGACCTGGAAAATAGCTTGTCAGCTACTTCTGCCTTTCTCAGTCCCTCAGCACTCTAAGAGATATCTCATCTTATTAGTGATGAAGGAAAGTCTGAAAAGAAGTAGTCAGAAAGAGAAATTTATCCCTAAAACACTCTTAACATGGCTTTCTAACCTGTGTACAAAATAACTGCATGGATTATTGTAATTTTTAGTTGTAAGCTAAGAACTGATCAATAAAATTCAGATTTCAATAATATTATCCCAAACTCTCTTCACCTTTTTAAAACAGTTCGTCTCCCATTTTAGTTCACACAAAATTGAAAATCGCTTTGAAAAAATACCCTTTATTAATTTCTTTTAGTCCCAAAGGAAAATGTAAAAAAAAAATGACAGGCAAATATCTAGCAAACTTAAAAGAGAATTTATGTATTTGATATATTTTAGCAGTATGTTGTCCTTAATTATAGAAAAAAGATAGCTATTTTAAGATTAATTACATCAATCAGCACAGAATAAAAACATGATCAAATATAACATGTATGGGGATAATGGATGCAAGAGTTTTTAGCTCTTCCTGTTGGGAATTCTATGTGAAACAGGCCTGATCATTTAAAATGAGCTCAAAAGCTACACAATGCCTTCAAAGTAAGCATGTTGTCAACAGTGGATCTTGCTGTGTTCTGTGAATGGACAATAATATTCTCTATAAAATACCAGTTGGAAGTTAAATATGCCTTTCTGTGATAAAATGAAAGTCTGTCAAAATGCTACTTTTTTTATTAGGGCACTGCTAATCAAATGAAATGGCTCCCCTTTCTCACCCCATATCACAATTATGACACTTAGAGTAGATACTAAATTTAATTTTTGACAAGCTATCACAGTTGTGACTTGAAGAGAATTAATTTACTTACAAAAAAGTTGAGGTAGCATACAATGGTTTGGACATTGATGTGTTAGTTTCTATCTTGGAGCAATTTAAGAAATAAACTGCATGAAAACCCCTGTAAGAATAAATGTTATACAGTAGGCTTCAAAGGGAAGGCCATGCTGTGAATCATAGTCACATGCACAGGATTTTTCAAAACATTCTTAAATGAATTCTACTTTAGGTTAGAATCAAATAGGCAGTAATATAAGATGCCGATGCAAGCAGAGAATTTGGGGAAAAAAATCTTGGAGGTAAAATACTTTTAAGTAAACAGAGGTTAAAGAATTGAAAATCATTTATACCCAGGTGTCATGTAAGGTACTAAGGAAAAGGGTGTTGGCTCTGTCGCTGAAATGTCTATTGTATCCATACCTCTCTTTGAGCATACTGATGCCAAAATTGCACTGTATTTATCAGAAATGCTTCACAATTAGTCTTCCTCTCTATCAGAGTAAAATCCTTATCAAGAATGCCATATTGTCTTATGAAATTTGGAGTGACTTTTATACTTTTCAAAATAGACCTATGACAATTACTTTAGGATTTTATTAAATTTATACATAACATTGGGAATTAACATCATCACATGTTAAAGGTTCTTTTTTTTTTTTTATTTTTCGAGACAGGGTTTCTCCATAGCTTTTGGTTCCTGTCCTGGAATAGCTCTTGTAAACCAGGCTGGCCTTGAACTCACAGAGATCCGCCTGCCTCTGCCTCCTGAGTGCTGGGATTAAAGGCATGCGCCACCACCGCCCGGCTATGTTAAAGGTTCTTAATCTATGAACATAGTATAACATAGCTGTGGATAGTCACACTTATTTTCTCCAAATAACAGTTTTATAATTGTGTGTTCTGCCTTAAAAATTCAATTTGTTATTTATTTCTTATATATCCAAAGGCTGGGGAAATAAGGTAATTGGATCAAATACTGCCCATAAAATGTGCAACCCATGGAAGACATGAAATCCTATAAAATGGTAAGGTTTATAATGGCAAAGACAATACAAAAATAGTAAAACAATTTGAAAAGAAATCTTTAAAATGATATTCACATAGCCACTTAGCACATGAAAGGATTCAACCTCATTAACCTTACTGAAAATTAAAAAAAAAAATGTGAAGCTTAAATAGATGCAGTTACACATTTGTCAGGGTGACTAAATCCAAGAGAGGCAGAGCTAAGTATTTGGAACAAACTGATATAATGAGAATCCAAACTCCTGATTAGAGTACAATTTGTGTACCAACTTTGGAGAAATGTTTGGCTCATATAATAATGTTGAGAACATACATATGGCTTATTAGCATTCCACATCCATTGGAAAAGAATCTAGCATGAACATGACTGAAATTATTCCAAAACACCATCTGAAAATTATCTTCCTCAAACTTTGGTATCCTTTTTTATATTGACAGGGGTCCATTGAGAACCCTTAGAAAAACATTAGAAAACAAGAGTAATTACAATATTTATATTTTATATTTAATATCAAGGAGGACAAGTGATTATTTACCAACATATAATCAAATAAGTATTTTAAGATATCATAGAACTTAGTAACATGCCCAGTGGAGAAATGATGTTGTCTCAGGATTTTTCTGCTCAACACCAACTTTGAAGACTTCTTAGATATGGCGTAACTATTTGGTCATTTTTGTTGAAGACATCACTGAGTTGTTAGTACAGGTTTCCACAGCTGCTAATTGTCAAGTGAGAAGCCAATGAGTTGGTAAAAATAGTGGCCCGTGTTTCCCTCGACAGAGTTGACTCCAAGATGATAGATAAAATCTGATGATTAGAAACCATCCTGCCAGAACACCATCGGGCTGAGGTTGGCAGGTGAGGCACGACAGCGTAGGGGTTGGCAAATGAAGCTTATGGAAGCCCAAGTACTGTGTGTGTTGGTGCGTACACTTCTGGCATGCATACTTCCAGATCAGAAGGAGAAGAAATGCAATATGTTCTGCCACCCCATGCTAGCTGCTCAGACAGAAAGGTAAGTCTTTAAACTTACAAGAATGACCTTACAATGTCAAAGTGCATATAGTATATACAGAGATATCTATTGATAACTGCTCAATAGTTCAGTAAAGAGATCACAGCAACATAACAGAGAGTCATATTCTGGAGAATGGACAATATCTGTATCTACAAAATAGTGTCAGAATTGACTGTGACACAGTTACAAAGAATGCCAGCACAACTCATCAATTATTGAATTTTGCTGATGGAGGTATTTGTTCCATTCTTCCTGCAATGAATTCAATGTGTTTGTTGACACATCCATCAATGTTAACATTATTTCCTTTCTATTAGTGTTTATTCATTGTGCAAAACAGTGAGTTACACAGATTTTTTCATATTTGATGTAATTTGACCATATTTACATCCATTACACATTTTAGACTTTTCTGACCAGCACTCTTCCTAGTCTCTATTATCCCCACCACATGCACAAAGCACATACAGTAGACACCTTTCTAGGTATGACTTATTTTCTCAATAGAAAGATCTATGGCTTCACCTGTTTTTCTGAAAATGACATGATTTTTTCTTTATGGCTGAATACTACTTCATTCAGTAAGTAAACCACATGTTCTGTACCTGTTTATCTGGTAATCGACACCTATTTCAATACCATGGCTTAGTTATTGAGAGTATGTGGATGAGTTATTATCTCTACAGTACTATAATATACCCCAGGCAATAGTATCTGTATCATATGGCAATTCTATTTTCAATTTTTTAGAACATTCATACAGATTTATGTAGAGAAATCAATTATTATGTGATTTCTTAATTTATATTCAGTATGAATAATGTGTAATACCTGTAGATAGTGGCATCGTTTTCTTTCTTTGAAGCAGGAGACACCCTAGACTAGTCTTGTTTCTGCCAACCCCTTTAGTTCAAGCTATGCTCCCATTATTATGATGAAGAGTCTATTTCTACTTTTAATGTACAAAATTCTCACATTTGCCATTTCTTTTTGTATCTTGTTTCACTTCTATAAAATAGAAATTTAAAAAAGAAAGCAAAAAATGTGGATTTGAGAGAATCATAATGAACAATGGAATTTTTAAGTGTGTATATGTGTCTACATGAACACATGTATTATGTGCTCCATATATATGCAAGTGTCCACTGAGGTCAGAAAAGGGAATCAGATTCCTGGAACCTGTAATCAATGTTGCCTGATGTGGATACTAGCAACCAAATTCCAGGCCTCTTAAGGGGCAGCAAGTGCTTCTAACCACTCAGTCACTTCTTAAACTCCTAGCTGATAATAGAGCTACTTTTCAGATTACTAAACCTTTCAAAAATGTTAAAAATGTATATGAAAATACAAGAGTAAATAGTCATTATCCTATAATGATATTCTAAGTGAAATCATTATTGTCCTACTGAAGCAATGTAGAATCTGATGAGTGAGATGTGACATATATTAAGGATGGTCAAAGTATAAATTTGGGGGTTTGAAATTATTATTCTGATAAAATTCTTACAAAATCCAAAATAGCCAATAGCTATAGAAACACAAATATCACTAAGAAAGAAACACAGAGTTAGATAGAACAGTTTAAAGACAACATAAACAATTGGATGAAAATCCATTTAAAATGTAAACTTCAAAGTTTCTAGTTTTAGAGGTCCTGATGGCAAGGGAAATAGGATTATTTTAAGTTCCATATGTCTTGGACCATTTGTCCCAGGACTCTAATACCCAAAGATATTCCTGCAGCTATTTTGCATATCTAGATGCCATCAGATTTGTACAGAATGCAAAGGGGGGATTTAGCTTAAAACTGATAGTAAGGAAACAAAAACTGGACTTCTGCACTACAAGTATATCTTGAACAATTTCCTTTCAAAAAGTAGTTCTTTGCATAGTCATGACTCAGTGACCATGTAACTGGAACTGAATATCATATGTTAGATGGATCCAACAATTTATGTATGCAAACCAGCCAACAATTATCTAAGAAGGGGGAAATGGCACACTTGAGATAAGGACAGAGCACAGCTGAAGGTCTTATGTAAGTTGGGTGAGCTAAGTGTCTGTTTTTCCATGTAACATACTGTGTTCACACCAACCTCCTCCTTCAGTTCACACTTATGACCTCTGCGCAACTTTCCCTATAGCAAACTAACTCAACAGCTACAATCTCAAGCCTTCCAATGGAAGGTTTGTTATGATAGACTGTGACAGCACACATGGCAGTTATAAGACTGAGAGATACTGATTCATGGAAATTTTCCCATTGAGGAGGTTCCAGAAGAGAGCCCTCATAGCTCACCTTCTGTGTATTAAAAGGTAGGCTAAGATCTGGTTACAGTCAAGTTTCTGTGTAATGTCAAAAAATTCAGTTCCAGGCATTGTTAGGGGTGGGCTCACTCTTACGGTATGAGTCTCAGGACCCATAATTCAGGACCCAGTAATTTGTTTGCCACTACCACAGTCTCTGTGGCACCCATAACCCAGCACAAGCAGTATGGATTTGGTTGGTGTCCCAGTTGCTCCACTGAAAGATTTTCCTGGTCAAATGAGTTGACCAATTGAACTACATATATACAGTTGCAAGGAGTCTTATCTGTGGACATCCTTGTAGATTCCTGGGAGTTTCCCTTACATCTGGTTTCTACCTGTCCTTGGGTTGTGCCCCTTTTCCAGTTAAATTTTTGAGTACTCTCTGTCCTATGTCACTCCCAGTTGATTCCACATGTTCCCATCTCCACCCCCAATCTAACCCCAACATCTCATCTAT
>NC_022036.1:2743976-2751159 GCF_000317375.1 Microtus ochrogaster
TATGTCACTCCCAGTTGATTCCACATGTTCCCATCTCCACCCCCAATCTAACCCCAACATCTCATCTATTTCTCCTTTTTATGATGATCCTGGTGTCCTTATTACTCACCCTCTCTGGGTCAGTGATTGTAGCATGACTGTCCTTTACTTTAAAGACAATATCTGCTTATGAGAGAATAAATACCATAATTGTCTTTCTGGATCTGAGTTACCCCATTCAGGATGATTTTTTCCTAGTTTTATCCATTCGCCTGAAAATTTCATGATTAAAAGCAGAGTAATACTCCATTGGGAAAATGTACCATCTTTTCTTTTCATCCACTCTTCATTTGAGGGACATCTAGTTGTTTCCATGTTCAGGCTATTACTAAAGCTGCTATGAACACAGTTGAGCAGTTATCCTTGTGATATGATTGAACAAGCTTCGGATATAGGCCCAAGAGTGGTAAAGCTGGATCTTGAGGTAAATCAGTATCCCATTTTCTTAGAAGCAGCCACACTGACTTCCAAAGTAGCTGTACAAATTTGCATTCCCTTTCCCGTCCTCTTTCCCCTCCCACCTCCCCCCCCATGCTTCCAATTTACTCAGGATATCTTATCTATTTCCTTTTCACAAGTGAATCTTGTATGTCTCTTCTAGGGTACTCTTTTTTCTTATCTTCTCTGGGATTGTGGACTGCAGGCTGGTTATCCTTTGCTTTGTATCTAATATCCACTTATAAGTGAGTACATACTGTGTTTGTATTTCTGGGTCTAGATTACCTCACTCGGGATTGTTTTTCCTAGTTCCATCCATTTGCATAGGAAAATGTGAGGGAACAGGATGGACAAGTTGGGGTAAGGACAGAGAGGGAGAACAAAGAAAGAGGGATTTTGATAGAGGAAGTAATTATGAAGTTAGGGAGAAACCTTGTACGAGGGAACTTTCTAAGAATCCACAAGGATGACCCTAGCTG
Source organism: Microtus ochrogaster (assembly GCF_000317375.1). Lineage (NCBI taxonomy): Eukaryota > Metazoa > Chordata > Mammalia > Rodentia > Cricetidae > Microtus > Microtus ochrogaster. Next base: position 2,744,933 of record NC_022036.1, read on the forward strand.
AGACTCTAAGCAATAGTGGAGAGGGTGCCTAACTGGCCTTCCCCTGTAATCAGACTGATGACTACTTTAATTGTCGTCAAAGAATTTTCATTCAGTAGCTGGTAGAAGCAGATGCAGAGATCCACAAGTACTGAGTCGAGCTCCCAGAGTCAAATTGAAGAGAAGGATGAGCAATAATATGAACAAAGGTGTCAAGACCATGATGCAAAACCCATAGAAACAGCTGACCCCAGCTAGTGGGAGCTCACTGACTGCAGACTGACACTGGGGCAACCTGACAACTGAGGAGAGAGCAGAGGACCAAACTAAGCCCTCTGAATGTGCTTGGCAGTTGTGTGGTTTGAACACTTTGTGTGGTTCCTAGCAGTGGGATCAGATTTACCCATAGTGCATGAACTGGCTTTTAGAGCCAATTCCCTTTGAAGAGATACCAGCCTAGATACAGGTGAGAGGGCTTTGGTTTACCTCAAGATGATGTGACAGACGTCGTTGACTCCGCATGGGAGGCCTTACCCTCTCTCCGAAGTGGATAAGACATAGTATGGGGAGTAGGTATAGGGGAGGGAGGATGAACTGGCATTGGTATGTAAAATAAAAAGATTGTTTTAAAAATATTAAAAATAAAAACATAAATAAATAAAATAAATGAACTGGGGATGAGGGGCGTTTGCTTTCCTTCCAGCAATAGAGGAGTGTTACCGTTGCTCCACATCCTCTCCAGCATGACATGTCACTTAGGTTTCTGATATTAGCCATTCTGACAGGTGTAAGGCAGAATCTCAGAGCCATTTTGATTACCATTTCTCTGATAGTTAAGGATGTTGAACATTTCTTTAAGAGTTTCTCAACCATTTGATATTCTTCTGTTGAGAACTCCCTGTTTAGATCTGTACCCTCTGTCAGATATGGAGCTGGAGAAGATCTTTTCCCATTCTCTAGGCTGCCATTTATTTTATTAATTCTGTCCTTTGCCTTATATTAGCTTTTAAGTTTCATGCTGTGTCATTTATTAATTGTTGATCTTAATGTTTGTGCCATTGGTGTTCTGTTCAGTATTTTGTCTCCTGTACCTATGCATTCAAGGGTACTTCACACTTTCTCTTTTCTCAGGTTCAGCATAACTGGATTAATGTTGAGGTATTTTATCCATTTGGACTTTAGTACTGTGCAAGGTAATAGATATAGATCTATTTCCATTCTTATACATACAGGCATCCAGTCATTTTAACACCATTTGATTAATATTCTTTCTTTTTTTCCATTGTATAATTTTGGCTTCTTCAGAACTCACAGGGTGAATGACCCAAAGGCCTAGGACAGAATCAAACATGGTTGGAGGAAAATGCATGCCAATGAAATGATTCCTTATGATAGTCTGCTATACTTATAGATTGGTGCCTAGTGCAGTAGTTAACACAGAGGCACCATATGGCAGCTGGTGAAAACAGATACAGACTCACAGCAAAACATTACGCTGATCTTGGAGTACTCCTGCTGAATAGGAGAAAGGATTATAGGGTGACTTGCCCCATTCTGAATAGAAGTGGTGGAGGAATGAAGAGGGTAGAGGCAGAGAGGAGGCAGGGAGGAAGGGTGGAGGGAGAGAAGGGAATGGAAAATGCAGTCAGGATGTAAAATAAAATAATAAAGATAAAAAGAAAATAAGGACATACCTAGGTTCAGTCAAAGGCTTAGCAGCAGAAACACTGAAATAAGTACTACGGACAACTAGACATAAGGAAATACATATGGTCATGATGACCGTGTGCCTAAATACTCCTATCATATTCTGCAGTGGAAGTGAAGATATATTGTCCCTATTTCCTCTCAAGAAAGTGTTTAGGTCACCTAATGCCAGTGTTTCCAAAGCAAGACCCTCAGAATCCTTCTCATGCAAGAGCATACATCATTTGAGGCCCTCAAATTCTCACCCTAATCAGGCTTGTATTCTTTTAGCCTTTTTTTTTTTCAAGACAGAGTTTCTCTGTAGCTTTGGAGACTGCACTGGAACTATTATTTGTAGACCAGGCTGGCCTCAAACTCACAGAGATCCGCCTGCCTCTGCCTCCCGAGTGCTGGGATTAAAGGCATGCACCAGCACAACCTGACTCAGGCTTGTATTCTTATATTGTGTATTGTCCTAAGGTCTTTAGGACTGGCCATTTAAAGATTTACCATGGCTCGGTACTGAGCATGATTAGTCATGGATCTATTAGGGAGCTATTTTAGGAGAAAATGTTTGACAGAAAACTTCCTGGCACAGTTTTATAATCTTATAATCCCTGTATCCTCCTTTGTGATGTACATAAACTATAGAAATGGCCCCATCAAGTTGTATTACATACATCCATATGTAACAAATGTAGCCAATTAAAAATAGGCTATCAATAGTGGCAGAGCATGGGAGGGAATCCAAGGAGGATATCCAGGAGAAGCTGGAGGGAGGAAAGGGAAGTAGAAAAGTAATGCAATTCTATTTCAGTTAAAACCATGTTTTAAAATACTGGGTGGTGGTGATGCATGCCTTTAATCCAAGCACTCTGGAGGCAGAGACAGGTATATCTCTGAGTTTGAAGCCAGCCTGGTCTACATACAGAACATTGAGTTACAAGATATCCAAGCCAACATAGCAAAACTCTGTCTCAAATCATCCCCACAGGGTAGGAGGGTGGCAATAATAACAAGATAAATCCACCAACATTCATTCATTCTAAAAAAATTAATTCCAAAATAAAATGTCTCTAAAATGAATTCAAAATATATTACTAGGTGTAGTGATGCATCCCTGTAATTACAGTATGTGAAAGTTGAGCACAGGAGAATTTTAAGTTCAAGGCCACTTGGGATACATAAGGAGTTCATGGTGAGTTTGAGTTACAAATAATAAGATTTGAGTGGTATCATCACTATCATGCTATTTTCTGTTGTATAGCATGAGCTTAGAGAGAATGAAAAGGGCTGAGGTGGTTGTGAAGTACAGAGAGTTTAACTTTTTGATTAGGTGAAGTGTGAGGTCGCTTCAATTATGAACATAAACAATCTAGCCTCAGCCTGAGAACTCTAAGAAAATATTCTAACAAATACAAATAAAATATTGCATTATATAGAGAGCAAGGTCAACCTTGAGTTGCTAAAATAGAAGGCCTACAGGGACTATAGCTTAAAATTGGTGTATTATTCTTTTGTAATCTGCAACTCCTGATTCACTCCTATCTACATATAATAGCCTGGTTCTCTAAACATGCTAAGTATACCCCAATGTTGCCATTTTCAGTATTCTATATGGCTTCCTCTGTTCATTCATATGTAAATAAACACTAGTTCTCTGTGATGGTGCTTCTGAAAGTGAAGAGCTGTTCCCCCTCTTCTCCCCTGCCCCGCTTTATTTCCATTAATTAGCATGGAGCATGCTACATACTTTTGCAGATGCATCTGATGACAAAAAGAGACTCCCCTGAGTCCATGGAGCATGAATTATCTGAAAAGAAATGGTTTTCCTTGCCAAGTTCATGGAGTGATCAATCTTGGTAAATGGCCAGGCTTAGATTGTACAATTCTGTCACACAGGAAACTGTTGTCCATTTTACTTTCAAATCAGTATCAATGTCCAGAAACAGGACTGAAGTTAGACTCACACTCTTTCAATTTGCTCTTGTTGTCTGGTTCCTGAGCATGGCATGGACCTATTCTGTGCTTCCTTAATGATGTAGTTGAAATCCCCATGGTTATAGTTAGAGTCTTGTTTGGCCAGGTCTTTTCACTGCCTACGTATGAAAATGTTAAGAGGGCACCCATTTAAACACTAATGACTCAGGGCCTATAGACCTGATATGTGTACTGTTATACCACTTTTGTTTATTTTCAGACTATCTGCTTAAAATGAACTCCCAGAGTTTTCATTGTTTTATAATGAGAACCTAGGAAATGTCTATGCACAAAAAGGTTAAAAATTTGGTGACCCTATTCTTCAGGCCCACAGACCTCCATCTGAGCATGGTCACAAAAGACACTAAGGCACAGCATCTGATTGATTCTTAATGGTATCATCATAGGGGCATAGAGAAAAGGGTTAAAAAGAAGGATGGAGAACCATTAAAGGACCAGACACTGAAATTGGGCCAATAAATTCTTACATGAAAGAGGCAATAAAACTCGACTTGACTCTAAAGAGAGCAACACTTTGGGAGTGAAATTAGCTGCACATGTCATCTGAGAGAACATTTCAGGGATGGATAAGAATCTTGGCCAGATTTCAAGTGACTAAGAAGGAAAAGACTAGTGACCATGCACAACAGAAGATGCAGATATCTGACAAGGGATTCACGTATGACATAGAACCCGTGGGTGAAATGTACACAGGAACATTTTTAAACAGTCTCTGTGGCTTATAACAACCTGCTACTATTTTCATTTCACAGTCAACAAAAAGTGATGCTAAGAAACCTTAAGGAATGCTAAAGTGTTGGTGATCCAAGTTAGAGAAGCAAGACTGAAGCAAAGAGTGGCTGGATCTTTCACAGAGGGCACACTATGAATCCAGTGGAGATGCACATGTTGCATGTTGAGTCTGACTGTGGTAGCAAGATGTAGAGAAAAAGGGTGGAATCATCCTCTCTTCTGCTAACTTTATAATACTGGAAAGCATCATGCAGGTTGCTGTAGGAGGAAGGCTTCAGTGATCAAACCCACCTATGAATCCTGGTCAGATGTTCCAAGGGTGCAGCACTGGCATAGCTGTTTACCTCCAACCAATCACTCTCTGATTGGATTAGAAGCTTATTCTTCAGAAGGGATTACAATCCTGAAAATAAAAATCTGGTAAATAAAACAAAACAAAACCCAAAAAACCTTGAGCCTATTTTTGTTTGTTTAATTTGTTTGTTTTTCTTCATTTTAAAACATGAGCATTGATTGTTGTAGATGGGTGAGTAAGCATAACCAATAACAGCAAAAGCAAATAACCAGTATTTCCATTTCAAGGACAAAGAAAACCAAGCAAAACAAAAAAGAGAAAATTATCAATATTAGGGTTACTCAAATAATGTGTAGGCATGCTTGTGATGTAAAGTTGTTTCTTGCTCCTATAAATAAATTCATAAAAATATTATATGCTTGCATTATGGTAATTCTAGTTTTCTTTTGTTGATACAGTAAAACACTGAACACAACTAACTTGGAGAAGAAATGGTTTATCTGGTTTATCAACAAGGTATGCCAAGGCAGGTATCTACAAGAAGGAACCAGGAGGCAGGAATTGAAGCAGAGACCACAGAAGAACATTGTTTATTGCCTTGATCTCCATTGCTTATCAGTTTGCTTTTTCACACAAACCAGGTCAATCTTCCCTGGAGTGGTGTGGGAAGTCCTTCTGTCTATGTCTTGTTTTTATTTGTTAATGAATATAGAAACTTCCTTAGCCAGTGACAGGACAGAGTAGAGTTAGGCAGGGAAAACTAAACTGAATGCTGTGAGAAAGAAGGCGGAGTCAGGAGACACCATGTAGTCACCTTTGGGAATGGACATGCCAGAAACTTGCTGGTAAGCCACAACTGCTCAGTCTCCTGAAATAACCACTCAGAAACTGTTGATTAAAACTGAAAATTAGAGTCGCAGCGGAGAGGCGCGGTGCGCAGTCGCGGCTGAGAGGGGCGCCACGCGCTGCAATCAGGAATAGCCTTTGGGGGACCAGCGCGGCAACAGAGGCAAGTGGCAGGGACCTGCGGGGACCAGCACGGCAGCAGACGCAAGCGGCGGGAACCTGTGGGGACCAGCACAGCGCAGCAAGCGGCAAGGACCGGCTTGGCAGCAGACACAAGTGGCGGGGACCGGCGCACAATAAGGAGGAGCAGATCGCCCCACTACAATTAAATCAAAGAGGTAGGCCTTTTGCTAGAGAGGTCACTGGCAAACGGGGAGCCTGGTCCTGATCCTGAAGACCCTTTGGAAGGGTGAGAGGGTTCTTGGCCTGCAGCAGGAACCAGAAAACAGCGAGGGCATTTGGTAAGCGGAACCCTTGGCCAGCAGGGAAATCTGATCTGGTTTAAAAGACCCATTGGATAGGATCAATAGGAAGAGATGGGCAGGCGCCAAGGCAAGAATTCACCCAATAATTTGAAAAACAACATGAAAACACCAGAACCCAATGATCTTACAACAAAAGTAGTTGAACACCCTAACACAGAAGAAGTGGAAAAAATTGACTTTATGAAAGCAATAGAGTCCCTTAA
>NC_022036.1:2756292-2771175 GCF_000317375.1 Microtus ochrogaster
ATCCTTAATAAATAAAAAATAAATAAATTAATTAATAAAAACTGAAAATTAAAACACTTCTTGGCCAATGACTATAGCATATTCCTAGCAAGCTCTTACATATTAAATTAACTTACTTATATTATTTTATATTTTACCACAAGGTTCGTGGCCTACCAGCAAATTTCCAACTGGTGGCTTGCATATTTCTCCTCTGGTGGCTGCATGGTGTCTCTTTTGACTCCACCTTCTTTCTCCCAGCATTCAGTATGGTTTCCCCATCTACCTCTAATCTGCCCTATCACAGGCTAAGGCAGTTTCTTTGTTCATCAACCAATAAAAGAAACAGGTAGACAGAAGGACTCCCCACACCATTTCCTCTTTTCTGTTTAAATAAAATGGAAGATTTTAACTTTAACATGCTAAAATTACATGTAACCAAACAGGTTTCAAGCAAGAATTATAGTTACAATATTTATATCTACTTTATCTTTTATCATAACTAAGGAACACTTTAACTATTTTTCAACTCCATCAAAGACCCCAAAATGATATAATATTACCTAAGTTAATAGGAAGTGCATTGTAAACAACTTCCAAAACTCTAGAATTGACAGAGACATCTCATGGCATGGACAGTTACACATAGTTCTTCTGTATCATTGGGGCATCTATCTTCAGCCCATAGTATCTAAAGTACTTTTCCACAAAGCAGGAAATTTCAAACAGTTCTGCCTATATTGACTGTTTGTCAGTCACTTGTTTATGTGTCCTGCAAAATTTCCAACAGACTCTTTCATGAAGAAGAAACCCTGAAGGTTCATCTTACATTTAGGCAAGTTCAGCAGTCATTTCTCAGTGTGTCCTTATTGTCCAGTTCATACAACATATCATCAAGCAGTCCAGAAAAGAGCAGTGTCTTATCCAAAAACCTCTTCAGTGCCCATCAAAAAAAAAAAAAAGAGAAAGTATAAAGAGTTATAAAAAAGTAAATAATTCTTAAAAAATACAATTAGTTTTTAAAGAGACAAAGTAAACATACAAAAAAGTAATAAAAATAAAAAATAAGCCACATAAAAATAAAATATACACAGAGAGTATAGATTATGTATATTATTGTGTTTCTTTTGAAATTTTTTTACTTTAAAGTAGATAAGTACAGAGAAACATTTCATTGTATGCGCTGCTAAGTTAACCAACATATATGTTTTAAAGGTTTCTGGACTTCAAAATTTGAGTGTAAGGAAATGTTGCCTTAAAATAAGGTTCTTCTTTTGTTTCCATAAAGGATCAAACCTGTAAAATCCTTCCAGACTTATGTGGTTTGATTGACCAAGAGCTCCCCAAAAGGTCACTGTCAACATCCCCCCAAATTACTTCACCCAACAAAAAACAGAAAACTTTTTTAAAAAAAAAAAAAAAAAACTATGCCCAAATTCTCTAAATGATTGTTTATAAACTTCTGTTTATATTTAAGGGGGAATTACTATAAAGATTTACATTGGTAGGGATCTTGGTTTGTTGATACAAACTTAAGGTCAATTTCATATACTATATATAATCTTGATTAATATATTGTATTTGCCCAGCTCATTTAAAAATGTAAAATTAAGAAATGTAGGTTAATAGATGATCATCTGTAATGTTCAAGCTTGTAGTTATGTTAGTTAGGTTTTCTGGATGTAGAGAGATGTAATTCAGATGGACAGACATTCTTCAAACCTTTCAAACACTATAAAATATGACATTTAAAATGTTTTAAAACTTAAGACTTTTTATGACAATGAGACACATCTGCTCCTGGCAGGACCAATCTACTTCAAGGGGATAATATGTATCAAAGAGGTTCCTTATGGAGTTTGTTAGCCATTTGGACAAAAACTGCTCTTGCCTGGACTGCTTGATGTTGTGCTGTATGAACTTGACATGGAGGAACCACAAAAAAAAAAAATAACTGTTAAAGTTTCCCTTAAAAAGGTGAGACAGTCCTTCATGTTTCCTTCTTAATAAAAAAAAATCTTCTAGATATTCTGGAAGACACACAAAAAAGCAACTTATAGACCTTGCCATTTCAAGGCAAAAGAATTTTCAAATTTTCTGCTTCATAAAAATGTCTCCTGGATACTATGGGCCTGTAGGCTAAAGATGGATGCTCCAATGATACAAAAAATAAAATAAAATAAAATAAAATAAACTTTGGGTGACTGTACAGGCAGCGAGATAACTCTTGTCAATTCTAGAGTTTCAAAAGTTGGTTACAATGCACTTTCTGTTCACTTAGGTAATATTATATCCTTTTAAAGTCTTTAATAGAGTTAAAAATAAATTGTTAAAATTCAATTTTTCATTAGTTATAATAAAAGATAAAATATATGTAAATTTTATAAGTGTAACTCTTGGTTGATACCTGTTTGGTTATATGTAATTTTACTGTTTAAGTTAAAATCTTCCTTTTTATTTAAACAGAAAGGGGGAAATGGTGTGGGAAGCCCTTCTGTTTAAGTGTTGCTTTTATTGGTTAATTAATAAGGACCTGATTTTGGCCAATGGTTTAACAGAACATAGTCAGGCTGGAAGACATATATAGAGTAGGCAGGGTCAGGGAGAAGCCCTGGACACAGATATTGGGGATGAAACTACCGGGTAATACAGCCACATGACAATACACATATTAATGGAGATGGGCTAGTTTAGGATATAAGAGTTAGCCAATAAAAAGCTAGAGCTGATGTACCAAGTAGTGATTTAATTAATACATTTTCCATGTGGTTATTTCAGGGTTGAGCAGTGAGGAACAAGTAAGCAGTCTTCTACTACATTGGAATATTACACACAGGTTTGTTTATGTCAATAACCCAGTAAGAAAATGCCCATGGATAGTTTCAACTGGGGCTTCATATTCACATGTATTTCAAGTCGACAGCAAATAACAAGGATGATGACAAAGAGTGAATCAAATATTTTTAGCACGTACATGAAGCTTCATGCTTTAGGCTTAGAGAATTAGGGAGCATTGTGACTGTACATTTCTAAGATCTTGATGTCTATGATGTAGATATACTGATGTGTACTTAGTGTTCTAAAGAATAGTAATTGTTCTTCCTTTTCTTCTCTCTACCACTTTTACTCTCCATTGTCTCCTCTACACTCTTTATTCTCCTCCTTCTCCTCATTTTACTTTTTGAGATAGAACATCTCTATGAAGACATAAATGTTGTGGACATTCCCATGTTGACAAGGATGGATCTTCCTTTCTCAGCATCCCTCCTTAGTTCTGGAATTAGAGATATGGCCAACTACTTCAGACCTCCTCCTTATCTTTCTTTTCTGTCTTTCTATTATTACAAAGAAATATCACAGTACTGTCTACAGTAAGTAATTTTCTTGTAACTTCCTGTAGGTGGAGACTGCTTGTTCATTCCCAGCCTCCGAGACCCAAAATAATCATACAGTAACTATATTATTGGGAACACTATTTGACCAATAGCTTAAGTCTATTTCTAGCTGGCTCTCACATCTTAAATTAACCCATTTCTATTCTTTTATATTTTACCACGAGGCTCATATTTAACCGGCAAGGATCTGGACATCTGTCTCCTTTGGTAGCTACATGGTGTCTCACTGATTCTGTCTTCTTTCCTCTTCTAGCTGCTTGGAATTCCCTCCTTACTCAATTCTGCCCTACTGCAGGCCAAAGCAGAATTATTTGTTAACCAATGATATTCACAACATGCTGAGGAGAATTCTACAATAGCTTCCCTTCTTTTTTCTTTAGTATTTCTTTTCTATATAAAAGAAAGTCAAAAATTATGCATGACTTAGGTACTTTCCATATGAAATTGAATAAGATATATGAAAAATGTACTTTAAAATGTACACAAATATTTATTATCACCATGGCTAAACAAGTACTGAAATATACACGCTTTACCAAAATGCTATTGAATAAACTGCTATTATTACTACTAGTATATTCAGTTGCTGAAATCAGTTGAGACAAATTGCCCATAGGTTATCTTTATTCTTGCAAGACAAAAACTTTACTCATTTTTACAAAACTATGTGTAAAATTCTATAACAAAATAAACTTACAAAAAGCTATTCAAACATTGACAAAATATATCCTCAATATATCATGGAAGAAAATGCACATTTGGATATCAGAATACAAATAAAGATTTAATCACATTATACTTTATGTGCACAATTTAGCCTGCAAAATTCTAGGAATTCTCTGAAGCCAACTAAAATAATATAGAATTATCTTTATGGACAAACAATCCATTTATACAAAACATCAATGAAAACAGAGAGTTGCTTCAAATTGGCAGTTGCATTTATCTTTCAGAGCATATGAAAACATATTTGTGAGTAAAGGAAGAAAGAAAAGGAAAAACTAGGAACTGTGTTTATACAAGTTTAAATATTTTATAGTTCATCAAAGACAGACTTTCCCTAGGATCACCAACCTATGTCTGCAGGAAACCGTAAGTGGAAGTTAAAACCCCATGAGGTTATTTAAACCTATCAGCTAATCCAAAATGTATTAATTTGAAACTTTGAGAGGGGTGTAAAATTTTTCTCTTTTAAACAAGACAGGTGAGATTAGAAATTAGTCTAGCCTCTAAAACAGGAAACTTGGCCACATATAGAAACATTACATATGGATGACAGTTGTTCAAGAGGTCTCCATGAGTTCTTATAAAACTGAGAATTGAAGCAAACTCAGGTAATTCCAGATAGCTTTGTGTCTACTAGCAGAATACAGGGGTTGTAGATAACTATCAGCAGAAAATTAATTAGTGTTTATTAAATGTGTATTTAATTCAAAGGAAAAATAATTACTATGCCACTTCACAAATGAAAGAAACATATCTATACCTACCACTGTGGAAGCTATTAACCATGAACTGTTTAAGATGTTAGCAAGTTGTAAAAAATTATGTTAAGAGGCAAAATAAATTATTTTTAGATTAAAACAAACAATCGTATATTTTAAATGTTGATTGTCCCTGAAGAATGAAAGAAAATATTGTACTATAAATGAGTGGAAGCAGTGCTTCATCAAGTACACTTAAGTTAATTGAGTTTAATTTTGAACTATCTAAACATATTTCCAGAAAATGAATTAAATGTGAAATTCCAAAAAATTGGAAAGATATGTGGTGTAAAAGGGAGTTGCAAAGCGAATTTATGATCAAAGTGGAATTCAAAGACAATGTTAGCATTCAATTCCATGTTACTATGTAACCAAAAAGTGTAAGAACTGTAAAACATTTAAGTAATTCAGCTACTTATACATTGTACAGTGATATTGATGCTGTGATATTAACCTATAATTTTTAAAAATATGTTATAGAATGAAGTGAATAGTGTAAGAAGCTGATTTGCACATAAGGAAACATGATATTTCTTCCTTGGAGAAAGAAACAAAATTAAATAATTAAGTGGCCATAAGGGATAGAAAATGTCATTTTTTTTCCTTTTCTCTGAATATCAAAATAGTATAAGGCCATTTGCATATTTTTATTATTAATTACTGCTTTGGCAGAAACATACACACACACACACACACACACAAACAAAAGAAATGAAGAAATAATAGCTGATCCAAATTCTATTTCAAATATTTTATTTTTGTCTTTTCCTATTATATAATAAGAACTTAAAACTGTACAATCTTGAGTAAAGAGTTTGATCAGTATTTATATATATATATATATATATATATATATATATATACACACTTATATAATAACTACTTGCATCAAATAAAGAATTAGCCCAGAGCCCTGAAAGTGTGCTGCAAATATCAGTCAACTTAAGCTGGATTTTTTTGTTTTGTTGTGTTTTAAATACACAAGTCAGGAGTATATCGACTATATATTTCCATGTAGTAGATACTGTGAAATAGTCTGCTGAAGTGCATACACCTTTGTGAGTGCAGAAGAGGTGGGAGAGAACTTATTGTAGCCACTGTGAGGATGCCACCCTGGAAAAAAATCACAATTCTAATTTTGTCCTCAATAAACACTCTGCTATAGTGGTAGTATACAGTTGTCATTATAGATCCCTAGATGTTAAGACAGGGTCTCACAAGTTCAAACTTTTAATTAGATCCATATCTCAAAAAACAAAACAAACATGGTTACTTTTATGAATTAAAAAACAAGTATTCAGCCGGGCGGTGGTGGCGCACACCTGTAATCCCAGCACTCGGGAGGCAGAGGCAGGCGGATCTCTGTGAGTTCGAGACCAGCTTGGTCTACAAAGGTTCCAGGACAGGCTCCAAAACCACAGAGAAACCCTGTCTCGAAAAACCAAAAAAAAAAAAAAAAAAAAAAAAACAAGTATTCAATTGTTTATGACTATAGCACATTACCATGGTGTCATTGGTCAGTAAAACATAGGTTATTATTTCGCCCTCTGAGCCATTGGTTTTCATTCCAGGTAAGAACCCTCTTAATCAGAGCAGGTGTTAATTAGCAATTAACTTCTAATGGTGTCAATGCAGAAAGAGGAAAGTAACCTCAGAAACATAAAGGTAAGAATTTAAGCAGATCGAGAGGCTCTGAGGCCCAGAGTGGATATGTGAGACACAACCATGTGTGTAGATTGCAAGAAGAATGGGCAGACTCCCCTTCTCTTTTATATCTACATTCCCCCATTATACTAAAAAATATTTATTGAACTCAATAAAAGTGGCAAACTGAATCCAAGAACACATCAGGAAAATCCTTCTCCATAACCAAGCGGACTTAATCTCAGAGATACAGGGATGGTTCAACATACCAAAATCGTCAATGTAATCCACCTTGTAATATAAACAAACTGAAAAATAAATACATCTTGATTCTCTCATTAGATGCTGAGGAAGCCTTCGACAGAACACAAAATGCATTCATAATAAAGGTCTTGGAGAGAGCAAGGATAAAAGGAACATACCTAAATATAATAAAGGCAATATACAGCAAGGCAACAGTCAACATAAAACTAAATGAAGAGAAACTCAAAGCAATCCCACTGAAATCAGGAACAAGACAAGTTTGCCCACTCTCAGTATAGTACTTGAGGTTCTAGCTAGAGCAATAAGACAACAAAAGGAGATGAAGGGTATACAAATCAAAAAATAAAAATTCAAACTCTCACTATTTGCTGATGATATGATAGTTTACATAAATGACCCCAAAAGCTGTACCAAGAAACTTCTATAATCATAAACACATTCAGTAATGTAGCAGGATACAAAATTAACTCAAAAAAGATCAGGAGTCCTCTTTTATACATATGAGAAATGGGCTGAGACAGAAACCAGGGGACCATCACCCTTCACAATAGCCACAAATAATATAAAATATCTTGGAGAAACTCTAAGCAAGCAAGTGAAAGACCTGTATGACAAGAACTTTACACCTTTAAAGAAAGAAATTGAAGAAGACACCATAAAATTGAAAGATCTCCCACGATTTTAGGCAGATAGAATCAACATAATTGTAAAAATGGCAATCTTACCAAAAGCAATCTAAAGATTCAATGCAATGCCCATCAAAAGCCCAGTAAAATGTTTCACAGAGATCAAAAGAACAATCCTCAACTTCATATAAAAAAGCAAAAAAAAAAAAAAACTCAACCAACCAACCAACCAAACAACAACAACAACCCCACAAGATAACCAAAGCATCCTGTACAATAAAGGAACTTCTAGGGGCATGACAATCCTGGGCATCAAATTCTACTACAGAGCTACAGTACTGAAAACAGCCTGGTATTGGCATAAAAACAGACAGGAGTAGCAACGGAATTGAATCAAAGACCCAGATATTAATACACATACTACAAACACTTGATTTTTGTCAAAGAAGCAAAAAACACAAAATTGAGAAAGAGAGCATATTCCACAAATGGTGATAGCATGAAGAATAATAAAAACAGATCCATATCTATCACTGTACACAAAACTTAAGTCAAAATGGGTCAAAGACCTCAACATAAAACCAACCACTGTGAACATACCAGAAGAGAAAGTAAAAAGTACTCTTGAAATCATTGGCATAGGAGACTACTTCCTAAATACAACCTCAGTAGCACAGACACTGAGAGCAACAATTAATAAATGGGATATCCTGAAGCTGAGAAGCTTCTGTAAAGCAAAAAAACATGGTCAACAAGACAAAATGGCAGCTTATAGAATGGGAAAAGATCCTCACCAACCCTACATCTGGCAGAGGGATAATCTCCAAAATAGGTTAAGAAACCAAGAAATTGGCCATCTAAAGAAAAACTAATCCAATAAAAATGGGATAGAGACCTAAACAGAGAACTCAATAGATGAACCTAAAATGGCTGAAAGATACTTAAGAAAATGGTCAGCATCCTTAGCCATCTGGGAAATGCAAATCAAAACAACTTTGAGATTCTATCTTATACCTATCTGAATAGCCAAAATCAAAACACTGATAACAGCTTATGCTGGCTAGTAGGGTAAAGGGAACACACCTCCATTGCTGATAGGAGTGCAGTCTGGTACAGCACCTTTGGATAACAGTATGGTGATTTCTCAGAAAATTAGGAAACACCTTACCTCAAGACCCACCAATATCACTTTTGGATATATAACCAAAGGATGATAAATCACACCACAAGGATATGTGTTCAACTATGTTCATAGCAGCATTGTTTGTAAATAACCAGAACCTGGAAACAACCTAGATGCTACTCGACTGAAAAATGGATAAGGAAAATGTGGTACATTATACAATGGAGTACTACATAGCAGAAAAAGAAAAAAAATAATGACACCTTGAAATTTTCAGGCAATGGATGGATCTAGGAAACATCATATTGAGTGAGGTAACCCAGACCCATGAAGACAAATATAATATGTACTCACTTATAAGAGGTTTTTAGACATAAAGCAAAAAAAAAAAAAAACCAGCCTACAATTTACAACCCCAGAAAATGTAGACAAAAAGAAGACAGTAAAAGAGACCATGGATCTAATCTACATGGGAAATAGAAAAAGACAGATCTTCTGTAAACAGGGAGCGTGGGGATCCTGGGAGTGGGTAAAAAAAGTGGAGAGGAAGGGAGAAGAACGAAGAAAAATACATCTCTCAATAAACTATTAAAAATACCTCTTGAAAGCATTCTTTATTATTGATCAAAGATTGTTCAAATCTTTGCTTTCATGAAGGCTCATTCCTAAGAAGGTGTGTCATTGAAGGATCTAATGAAAGACAGAAATCATAGAATATATATAATTGTAGCATGGAATTAATCCAATTTATTGGTTTAGATGTTGATTACATACTCCACAGAGGTTGACAAGACACATGCAAGAACACACACATATTTTACTGAAGACATTAGAGAGTTAGGGCAATTTCATTCTAGGGAGATAAAACTTGATGGAAAATAGACTGTATAAGATTCTTCTATTCTAGGCTTGAAGGCTGAAAGGCAATAGAATTAGGTTTGAAGTCTACATGGATGAAGGGTCAGAAGATACCCACGTGTATTGGCTCACACCCGAAATCCTAGTATTCAGGGGGCTTAAGCATAAGGATTGATGAGAGTTTGAGATCATCCTGGGCTACATTGCAAATACCAAACTAGTAGGGGATACAAAACCTAAAGTTTCAAGCTTAGTAAAAGTATTGCAGGTAAACAAGCCATGATTCCTATAAGAGGCTAGGAATAGAAAGTGCCAGAATCTATGCTGTTCTCTTCTTAAATTTTCCCTACAAAGAATAACACTTGTGAAAGACAAATTGTGAAAATTAAAAATGTATAATCTCTAAGACATCTACTACAAAAGTAATACAAAGAAACATATCTGAAAAGCCAATGAATAAATTATAATTAAATTATTAATAATATATGAATAATACAATGGAAGCAGGGAAACAAGAATAAATAAACAGAGAAGAAAGACACAGAAAATTTTGCAAAAAGTTAGAACTTATAGACAAGCTGTCTATAAGATAGTGCATACAAAATACAAAAACATAAACTCTGGAATTTAAATAGATGAAGAAAATACTGTTGATACCCAAAGATAAAAGATGCCCTATTGGAGATATCAATGTTTCATGGTGTACAATAAAATGCAATAAGTTTTTATATAAGGAACATAGAAATTTTCATAATAAAAGCTAAGAAAACTTAATGTTAAATGTACATGTACATATAACTATAGCAAGATTAAGAATGCACTAGGTACAATTTTATTGCATTAAACTCAAATATACCTAATTCCCCAATCAGATTTCAAAATCACATCTTCTTATTTTTTCTTAGTTTGTGTAATAAATGGCATAATTTTTGTTCTGGAATCTATTACAAAAATGGAAAATTGAAACTTTTTAAATGCAACTGGTACATTTACCAGTATACAATTCTGGACCATGAAAGAAGTTTAGTAAAGAGTAATAGGACTAAGACCATCATAGTGTGTTGTCTGACAGCAATAAATTAAAAGTCCATAAAAATAGGGTAGAAACATAGCACACATATTAGATAAGCAATACATTTATATTATATATTAAAGAGTTTATCAAAATGTTACAAGAAAAATGAGAAAAGCATTAAAAGTAAAATAATAAATACATAACATACAAAAGTTTTGGAATACAGTTATATCAATTATCGCGAGAAACTTATAAGCTTTACACTTCACGTAAACTAAAACAATCAAAACAGATTGAGAGGCAGGAGAGTGGTTCGGAGCAAGCACTACTTTTGCATAGGACCCAAGTTCGTTTCCCAATACCCACGTCACACACCTTCCAACACCTTATAATTCCATGTCGATGGAGACTCAATGCCTCTGGCCACCACACTCATGTGCACATTCCTCCACATAGATAGGAATGTGTAAACATAAATAAAAATAATAAAAATGAATCTTAAAATGCTTGAAAACAAACATTTTAAAGAATTTCCATAAAGCATAACCCTGTGTAGCATTTTCTGACTCTAGAAGTGATTTGAATATAAGTAAATACAGCCTATCTGAGAACAAACCACTTGGAGGAAAACACTAAAAATAACATACATGGAAGACAGAGTAGAGCAGGTGGTTTTTATGAATGTGAAAGACATTCAGTCCCCGAGAAGGAAAGTTTAGTTCTCCTAAGTGTTAAGCAAGTCTTCCTACTAATTTGGAGCATAACACTTCCAGGTCTAGACACTGGTCCTGTGGAAATTCACAAGGAGTACAAGTTCACATGAACATGTATGATTATGTTCGCAGCAGATGAATCCATGTTGAATAGTGGCATTTTTATCCTGCAGGAAACCAAGAGTCACCTAATTGGATGATGTGAGGGAAGTCAAGAGGAACTGAACATTTAACAGAGTATTTGTGACTGGCGAAGCCATGGAATTAAAGGTTCTACTACTTCCACTTTCCTAAACTAGTATGATCTCTAACTTCACATTTATTAACCTGCAAGAGCTCCCAGCTGTTTCCTGATTTGGCTGAGGAGTAAGTGAAAGTAGAAGATTCCATCTGGTGTGTTTCTGACAACAATGAGAGATATAAGTCCGAATATGTGCTGTGCTAAACAAGATAGTACACATTTTTCCTTATAATTTCTTTCATTGTAATACATTTAAGTTGATAACTTGTTTTCATATGTCTGTCTCTGTGTCACATTCCATACCTAACTTTAAATTATCACAGCCTCCTTTTCATATTTTCTATTGTTTACATTTTATACAAAGACTTTCATATGTTACCTAATACAAAAGTACTTTTCTTATTCATTTTTCAATATTCTTTTCATTACTGTTTCATTATTTACACATACAGAAACAACTGCTGAAGAAAATATTTATAAAAGTTTATAAAGCCTGAAGCAATTGATGTTCATTTGAATATATAAACATTCAAATTTGAAAAGGAGGGAACATTTCTGACGATAATTTGCTGAGTAACAATTCTTAAATAGGAAAAAACATATCTTCACCTGTTTAGAATGATAAACAACACACACATTTTGTGTTTGGAAATAAAGTAAAGGAGAATATTCCATCCTAAACTGTTCACTGTATGATAATAAGGCAGTGTCTCACTCTTGCTTTTGTGTGTTTATGAAATTCTCAGGACAAGCTGAGATACCGCAGGCACGGCTTGTTAAATGTAATGTACAACACCAACTGGTAGCAGTCAGTGTGCTTAGAATGTGAAGAAAGCAGATGGAATTGTATTAAGTGAGAATCCAAAGCAGATGGAAAAGATGGAGGGAAAGGCAGGATGTGAAAAAAATCAAAGAACCTTACCATCAAAGTGAAGAAAACTTGGGATCCAGAGGAGGGAAAATCAGAAGAGCTGAGACAGTAACATCTGTCTTCTAGAAACAGATGTAAGTATATAAAATACTGGCAGATTTTGACCACAATAAGATGAGATTTAAAAGTAACGTAGTAACATTTTGGACTTCTTATGCTGTTGATATTGAAATAATATATGCTCAACAGTGTTAAAAAATTGTAGACAAGCAAGGTCATTCATTGATTTATGCAAAGACCTATTTAACTGTCAAGACGGTCAGAGTAACTTAAGGGCTGAGCCCCAGTTGAGTAAAGACATATATCAGTTTGATCTGTGGCTGTACTTGTGGAGATTCGTGTGGATGATATTTAAATTCTTGTTCAAGGACCCAGCTCATTTGTGGTATTACCATTTCTAAGAAAGAATTCTGATCTGTATAAGACAGGTAGAAGAGTAAAAGATAACTAACAAGAATACTAAACCTACTTATACTTAACTTCATAATTATCCATGAAACTTTTAAAGAATTAAATGCAAGTTCAGTAGTGTTATTTATTAAAAAAGGATATATCTAGATGTATAATTATGCAGAGATCCAGAGCCAAGCATCAGGCCGAGCTCCAGGAATTCAGTGGAAGAAAGGGAGGAGAGATTATATGTGTGAAGGAAGGGGTCAAGAGCATTACTGAAAAGCCCACAGAAACAGTTGACATGAACTCACTTGTGAGAGGTCTTGGACACTAGACAGATAGCTGGGGAGCTTGCATGGGACCTAACTAGGTCCTCTACATGTGGGTGACAACTGAGTGATGTGGGAATGATTTCTTATTAATAAAGAAACTGCCTAGGCCCATTTCATAGGCCAACCCTTAGGTAGGCAGAGAAAACAGAACAGGATGCTGGGAGAAAGAAGTTGAGTCAGGGAGTCGCCATGATTGTCCCACTGCAGACAGATGCAGGTTAAGATCATTCCTGGTAAGCCGGCTTGTGGACTACATAAAATAATAAAAATGGGTTAGATCAATATGTAAGAGCTAGCCAATAAGAGGCTGAAATTATTTGGGCCAGGCAGTGTTTAAAAGAATACAGTTTCCGTGTAATTATTTCAGGTATAAAGCTAGCTGTGCATGCAGCCGGGTGCTGGGGACGCAGCTCCGCCTTTCTTATTTCAACAACTGAGTAGCCTGTTCTCAGTACAGGTGTGGGACCCCTGACAGTGGAACTAGGACCTTTCCCTAGAGCATTGAATTGCCTCTTTGGAACTGATTCCCCGTGGTAGGATGTCATATCTAACCTTGGTGCAAGGGAAGGAGCTTGGTCCTGCCTCAACTTGACTTTTTTTGCTTCCCATGGGAGGGCTTACCCCTTCTGAATGGAGACACATGAGGAGTGGAAAAGGGGTTAGAAAGGAGGTGTGAGAGGGAACTAGAGGAGAGGGGAGGGGGAAAGTGTGGTTCATTTGTAAATAAAAAAAGAGTCAGAGTCAAGCTAAATTTCATTTTGCGATTTGAAATATTCAGAAATAGGAGTAACTGTTTCCATATAAAATAGAAAAGTATAATGAATAAGAACATGAGAGATACCAAGTTTCACAACAATATGATTCAAAATACAGAGCTGACAGTATAAAATAACAGGTAAATAGTCACAGTAAATCAAGGTTCTGACATCAAATCCGTGGTGAGGAAAGCATTAACAGAAATATATGCCTTATGTAGTTCTTTTAAGGAAGTGATTTAAAAATAGTTTAGAGAAAGAAAAAAATGGAGGACATGGCGGAGGAGGGAGGAAGGACAGAGGAGAAACCAGAAGAGAATGAAGAGGAGGTCAAAAGAGGATAAAGAGGAAGAGAGAGGAGGTTTATGCAAAGGAGGAAGCAACCCAAGGAAGCAAAAATCATGGAATAAAGGACAAAGGAATCACCCCAAGAGAAGTATATGGGTAGAAAATGACTCCTGTCCAACCAAATCCTTCACCCGTCACTCCCAGTTTCCAGGGCATGTTCACCAATATTAAACAAAAAGAGATGGTGGCATTGATTGCATGTTTCCCTACGGAACTCAGGTCTTGACACTTAAGTGTTGAGGCCTTTGGGACATTGTTAGGAACAGCATCTCTCCTCTCTTGAATGGGGTCAAGATTCTGCCTCTGTACCTTCTGCCTTCTGCAAAATTTTGGAATTCAAAGCCATCTCAGAACCAGTTTGAAGGAGCATGGCACACCATATTCTTACAGTCCCTTAAATCTTGGGTTTCATGATCTCCACAATTATGAGAAATGAATATTATGCAAATAACCTAATATGTGGTATTCTGCTGTACCTGAAGGTTGAGGAAAAACAGATGAGAGTGTTTTTTTCTAAATTATGTGCTTTAACCTATGAGGGCCAGCCAAGCAGTTTCTTTATTTTTTAACCAATGACCTTCCTCCATCATTTCCCCTTTTTCTGTTTAAACAAAAAGAAAGGCTTTAACTTTAACATAGTAAAATTACATATAGCAAAATAGTTATTATGCAAGAATTACAGTTACAATATTTATATCTATTTTATCTTTTATCATAACAATGGAAAACTATAACTACCTATCCATTCTTCAACTCCATCAAAGACTCCAGAAGGATATAAT